>NW_025934723.1:0-8860 GCF_000764305.2 Hyalella azteca | reverse complement strand
CGCCTCTGCTCGGCTCTACGCCTCTGCCCGGCTCTCCGCCTCTGCCCGGCTCTCCGCCTCTGCCCGGCTCTCCGCCTCTGCTCGCCTCTACGCCTCTGCTCGGCTCTCCGCCTCTGCCCGGCTCTACGCCTCTGCTCGGTTCTACGCCTCTGCCCGGCTCTACGCCTCTGCTCGGTTCTACGCCTTTGCTCGGCTCTACGCCTCTGCCCGGCTCTCCGCCTCTGCTCGCCTCTACGCCTAAATACCGCTACGTTTTCTTCAACGCATGCGGTATTTACCGCCCTGTATGAAAGAGGCCTAATTCTATGGTCGGCTCTACGCCTCTCTGAACCATCAGCGCCGGTCCAGCGCTGAAGGTTCTCCGTGAATTGCAGGGAGGTGGCTGCTGGTTGCCTTCTTAGAGATCGTCGATGAGCAGCACTTCGCCTGTTCGATCATCCTTTACGCAGCAAGATCATATCCCCGACTAGATATATGAAATTATTGAGGGAAATAATTCAAAACGCTACCTGAAGCACCATCTTGACATTATTTGATTTATTGACAATCATTATGTATTTATTATTGTACGAGTTCAATGAAATCGTTTCCCATTTATACCTGAGTTGGGACGTGGACATCCGTGGTAAAGACTTCTCATATAGTGTATAATTGAAAGTCACTAATAATATAATTGATATTTATGGTATGTTTTTTTCGTAACGAAACCCAAGGTTTCAAAAAAGGCTGACCTATTTTCATGTTAAACCATCAAAATAATAAGTTAGAAATGAAATCAGAAATTACAATAAAAGAAACAATCCAAACGCAAATTTTAACACCTGAATCGAGAAGACAATTTGTATCCTCAGAGAAGTTAACCTTTCTTCTCCATGGAATAGAACTCAGCAGTGATCACTGCAGCTTAGCGTTACATTATATATATGTATAAATTTTTGATCGTTGTGATCGTGCCCTTAAATACAGGGAAGAGAGTGACTTTGTTCTGTCCTGAGAAAAGCACACTGCAGCCTATAATCGCTCAGGTCAGCCGCTCATAGACTGAAGAGATATAGCATTGTAACTAGACTGTTTAGGTCTTTCGATGAGTGCTATTCTCGCAGAAGTACTGATAACAGTCTTACAAACAGGAAACAAAATATTACTCTACTAAATTGTTATTTGTAACTTATCTAATATCTATGCTCTGAAGCATATCAATTAATGAAAGCATTGGAGACTGGAGGTAGAAATTAGAGCTGAAAATTGAGTAGCAATTACTAACGGAAGAAAGTTCTCACTGAATACGCCTCCCTCAAAGTATATAGAAGCTAACCAGAGATGAGGAAGTCTGCTTAGAAAATATCAAAGTTCGATCGCATCTTTCGCCGAAGAAGACTGTGGAGCTTCGAAACCATGCATAAGTTAGGGAAGCATTGGATTCGTCTGATAAAATTCATGAGGTAGGAAGGTTTTGGTTATAGCTCTAGTGAGGTAAGAGAGCCTGGGCTTGCAGCGCTTGCTAGACGGCAACCTAATATCTCTGCAATTGCGTTCCTTCTGCTCCAGCTATTTGAAGAATGCGCAAGGCTCTCCTCGATGCAGGACGACGCATTTCCTTCCGTGCACACATTTGCCCAAAACTAAGGAATGGCTGAGAAAATCTATCAACAGATGCGAAAAGTGAAGATTCGGAATTTGTGAGAAATTTAAAATTTCTCACCAAGAATTACATAAACATCAGATGATTTAATTTTTGCGCGCAGTGCGGTCGTCTTTTTTTGTCCAGCTATGCGGACAAGTTGACGTTGGGTTCTGCGCGAGCAAAATCGGCAGATTCAATTTTAAGCAGTTCCGAGCGGTGGTCGGTTCCTTCAGTTTCTCTGTCAGCTTTATTGGTGCCTACCTAATTCACGCAAAATTTTCTTAACATAATTAATTCTTAAAAGCCACGCACACAAAACGAAGTCATGGTTTCGTCTTGATCTCGAATGACCCGCAATCCAATAACACCTTTCTACGTTGGATAAATTACTGTGGCAAATACCTGTGTATTTGCCACACCATTGTGTAGGCAAACGGTTTTCAGTGGCTTAAAAGAGATTTGCCTGCAATGTGCTATCGAATACTCAGACCTTACAAATCAGCGATGATTCATAGATGACTGCCACCTTTACTCGCCACCCTTTCGATTTATTGATGTTTTATTGTCGATTTTTGGCAAATCTGGCCACTCACCGTTACGCCACCGATAAACTACTATCGCCACCTATAATCATCGGTGCACCACCTTTAATTTTTATTTGGGAAGCTAACCAGAGATGAGGAAGTCTGCTTAGAAAATATCAAAGTTCGATTACATCTTTCGCCGAAGAAGACTGTGGAGCTTCAATACCATGCATAAGTTAGGGAAGCATCGGATTCGTCTGATAAAATTCATGAGGTAGGAAGATTTCGGTTATAGCTCCAGTGAGGTAATAGAGCCTGGGCTTGCAGCGTTTGCTAGACGGCAACCTAATATATCTCTGCAATTGCGTTCCTGCAGCTCACAGCTATTTGAAGAATGCGCCAGGCTCTACTCGTTGCAGTATGACGCATTTCCTTCCGTGCACACATTTGCCCACAACTAAGGAATGACTAAAAAAATCTATCGACACCTGCGAAAACTGAAGATTCGGAATTTGTTGCTTTTCGCATAAATAAAAATCTTTAATAGTCTTTAAACCCTCTATATACATGAAACTTTTTTTTCGCTTTGCGAAGATAGGTTTTGATGATATCGCCAAAAATGGACAGATAACATAATATAACACTATCGTAACCTAGATGTGGCAGAAGCTTTACTCTGACGCAACAATAAGGTGGAGAAATGACTATAATTGCCAAGAAAAACACACCTTTAGTGTAAATAGAAGTAAGGGTACTTGCCCGTAGTAGAACGAAAACCGTGCGAAAGGGAACAAGTTGGTATTCAAATTTACAGTAGGATTTGAAGAATGTCATGCTGTGTCGCGAGAGGTAATATCAACATTGGAATGTCTTCAAATAAGCGCTATTTGGGAGCAGCGTACTACCGAATTATAGGCCCCTGAAGTCACTCAACATGAGATAGGAGGTCGCTCTACAGCGAGTGCCAGAGTGGAATTATCGGAAACTGATAAGACGCGCGTCGGGAACGAGTGCTTCAGTAACGCCGACATCAGAATCCAAGTTACGGCCGAGTCTGGAAGAGAGTTTAAGGGAAATTATCCGTCGTCGCATGAAGGGGAATTAAATACTGACATTATTCTTCCGTAATTAGCCTTTATCATTCGAAGTGGCAATTCAGTGCCTGAAAATCAAAGTTTTTCAATAAACGATGAAGTAAATGGCTCGAGTATACGGGCACCGCAAAGAGCGCTGCTTTTTCATTTGAAACTGCTTCAATGTTTTGATGAATAATTTTGATGCTTGAAAATAGTATCCAATAACCATCGCAAAGAATTTAAATAGAGCAATGCTAAGGCATTACATTCGTTCGAACTTTTGATGTGTAGTGAATAGGAAGAGAGCTGGATGTTATGTCAGTCCTTATAATTATCACAAAATTTATAACCCTTTAAACGCCATCTTCCATATGATTAGATTATGAAAACTGCGTACCGTACTGTAGCTATATGGATGAAATAGCCTTCGTTCATTAACAAATTTCATGAGCCTTAATTGTTGCCACTCTCCTAACAAAATTCGGGGACAGTCTAGACTTCGGCCAAATAGTCGCTACACTCGGCGCAAAGTTATTCTGGGTTTGCTTTATTTGACTACCCGATCAAAATCAGTTTCTGGTCAGAATCTCCTATCCGAATTTTTGTCGCCTGAGAGTATGACAAGGGTTGGCCGAGCCGAGTCATACTGAGGTAGCAAACTGCCTAGGGGCTGCTCTTCGAACCCTGAGCCGAAGCGGACATGTATAAGCTGATTTACGTGCGGTCTGAGTCTATAGGCGGCCCGAATTAATGCAGGGTCACGCACGCCTCTAAATAGTGTTAGGGTCGGAACTTATTCATTTGCTAATTTTTTTATCAGCTGCTCAGAGGATATGAGTATCAAAACAATAAGACAACCTTAATTACCCAACTGTTGCTTACCCGTTTTTTACCAACTGGTGCTCCTGAATCGAACAAATTTTGAGTGAATAATCACGAGATTATAACTGCGTTATGCACGATATTATTCGAATTTTACAAGTATTCATGTCCCATAGGTACAATGATACTAGGATGTACAAATTGTAATGTATGAAGTTACGTGCGTGAAGGGTGGGAAGAACACGGCAGCACGGAACAGGATTTATTGGAACCGACATAGTAACATGAAACAGGAACGAAGGCTTACGGAGCACGACTTCTAAAACTTGCTTCTTCTTAGTGGCTAATTATTAAGAATACAGGAAACTTGACATAAATGCATGAATTTTTTTATTACATTATATTTATGGAAATTTTTTGAATGACTGTGGTGAATAACGGGAAAAATTACCATTGATTGAAATTTCCGTTTTGGAGACTACATTTTTTTTTGGTAGCGCTGCATAGTACTAAGAGCTCTGGACAATAGTTTTCAAATTATATTGTTTCGGTCTGAGTAGTAGGCTATTGAAGATCGTTTAATTAAATATCTTTTGTAGAATAAGAAACAAAATCTGATTTATTTGGGTAATGTAATTCAACGGCAAAATATTTTGCACTGCCTAATTTAAAAATTTCCAAGCCTTTCCTTGCTCCAAAAGCCGGTCTGGTAATTAAGGAGCTCAAAGTGTACTGAAATAAAGTAAATTCTCAAGCTTGAGGCATTCAGTAAGTTACTAGCTTTTCTTACTGGAAAATGGTAATATTACTGTACTAATGGTAATAAATGGTAATATTACTGTACTAATTGATTGCAAATTTTTCGAAATTTATATTCGTACTAACATCCAGATAAGATAGCATGCAGTTATCCGACAACGAAATTTTATCATCTTCGCCTTACGAAATCAATCGTCGCCTAATCTTAATATGCACTACACGGCACATTTGGTCAACAAAACAATCATGTAGTTGACAACACCGTCCGTGACAACGCCAATGGTGATGCGCGCTACATTTCATCATGAATAACATATTCTTCTGTTGCTTGCAAAACATTGCAAGAGAAGTATTTATTTTGGCACTTGGTGGTAAAAATTTACCAGAATTTGCTATTATAGGAAAATATTGTTTTACAAAAAATGCTCATCCTCGGGATTTGGGGGCTTATAGCTAATATGCATTTTCGGCAACGTCACAACGTAAATTCTTTTAGGAAAGCCCCAATATCCATTGAATCGGATTTGAAAATGATTCAAATAGCGTGTTCGTAAGTACTATCATACACAAACCTTGCGAACGATAGAAACAATTTTAAAGAACGTCAACATTAATTTATTTTTTTTATTAGTGAGCCAAAGTATTTTTATTGGTATTTTTAATTTATTTTTTATTAGTGAGCCAAAGATCCATATTTTTCAGCCGAATTAGAGATATAGTTTAGCAATCGAAGCTTACAAAAATCAAATTTCATTATCGAATCGAAGGCTGTCAAGAGTCAAGACACGCAGAGCCAAAATGTAGGCTACTCTAATGAGAGACTAGCATGACAGAGTGCAAATCTCGTCTCCAAGTTGAATTCACAGTATGCAATTTTTAGCGCATTTTCTCATTTATGGAAAAATGCACTATTGTCCTCGCCATGTCCGTCTGTCTGTCTGTCTGTCTGTCTGTCCGTCCGTCCGTCTGTCCGTCCGTCCGTGACCTCAAGTTTTCATCGACGAGAAAATGCGCTCTCTGTCACTCACTTCAGTGAGTACTGAGTTATATTTTTTGGGTATATTCATAACATTAGCTCACATCGTGCCACACCTTGCAACACGCCCTGCCGGCCCCATATTGCAAGGCTAACAATATGAAGTGTCCAAGTTTCAACGGGTGAGGCATCGGTGATTTTCTAGAGACGTTAATAGGGCCCTGGGAGGGAGAGATCTCGTTGATTCGATCGAATGGTGGATTCAAAGACCGTTCGCGTGCTAAATACCGTTCGTACTGTGCTCCACACGTGCATGACAAGTCTTATGCACGCCAATGATTCTGTAGAAAAGTTTTCAGCGGCAGTTTCTTGCTCAGTTCATATCATTTGCATCAGGTCTCCCTAATGAGAATGACTGCTAGGTTATTATATAGTGAGTAATTTTAGTAGCTTCCTCGGTTGCTAGAGCATTGAGCGCTGCTCGTTGTTCTGGCGGAGGTCTGCTCAGAAGGCGGCCGCCAGGCAGCGACCGTCGAGGCACTCGTGTTGACTGCCGTCTCGGTCAATAATATTTATATATAACGCAAGTTTTTACCTGGTTTGTAAATGTATTATATTTCTAGATGTATTTTTATCATACAAATTTTCTGAACGCGTCAATTCTTGATCATATTAGTGAACGACGCATTGTCCAATTTCAACCAGCAAATGAACTGAACAAACGTCGTTGCACTGATTTCCTTTAACCACTTGATTAAGTCTAATTTTTTATAAGTCGCTTACTTTGATGCGCTAGGGAATCTCGATAAACATAATAAATAAAACAATCTTGATATTATATAAACAAAATATTATTGTCACACGTTTCCGCCCCAACCTCACTCACATTTCATTTCAAGGAAAAAAGGTAATATCATAAAAAATATCAAAAAAGCAATAGAGTTGAAACTGACATTTTTGAAAACTTTCTTCCGATTAAATGCTCGAAGAAGGTTGATTTTCTGATCGAACTATTAAATGATCAAACATTTCCCGTGTTTTCTTGGCAATGCAACCAACTGAGATAAGAAGTAAACCTGTGCTCGAGAGATTTTCGTATAAAATCCCGGCATAATCATGCCACGGTCATTATTATAAAGATTTATTCCTGAAATTTTATGAGGAGGGCCGATCAATTGAAACAATTTAACAAGCTAGCTAACAGTCTTCGGCGAGTCACCCCATTTAGTGACGAACGTGTCGGGGAACGTTTAGTGACGAACGTGTCCTTTATTTTCCGCATTTACGTAACGTTTATTTACGAGTTTTATGCTGAAATCAAATTAGTTAAGAAGCTGAGCGCAACGTGCGCAGGGCGTGCCGTGTGGCACGCTACGCCACGCGGTGACACCTGCTGACTGAAATATTTACTTCACACATGAAATATATATGGATTGTATCTTTCTTATTTTTCTAGAATATTATATAGGCTAGATTTTACGTTTCAGGTGCAGTAAATTATCTGAAAAAGCTTGGGTACAGAGCTTTTTGATTTTCTATTGTATAGCCTCACAGTTTTGAAGCAACAGGCGCGTTAAATTTTACTTTAGATTCTCTCGAAGCTGTAGCAGTAGGCTTGTATGAGTTTGGTACATCTGCCACTGAAGCTCAAGTGGTACAAAAATAAATTTTCCTAGAAATATCTTGATAATCTAAAATTGGACTTCATCCTTTGTGGAAATTTGTAAGCTATTGGCCGACATGCAAGCTTCATGGCAGAACTACAGTATATAGGTAGCGACATGAATACTTTCCCGTAGAAACGTGCATTTTGCGTCTAGAATTACACGCAGGAGCTATGTTATAAACATTTGTAAAGTTATCCGAATACTTATTCAATCGTCAAAATTGCTTCTACCTGATAGGTTATGTAAAAAAAAAAAATTATTTACATATCCCTTAAATATGTTCTGCTAGAAGAAAATTGATCTCACATACCTTTTAACGCCATCTAAAAAAATTGATAACAATATTTATATTAAAAAGTTGATAATTATACGTATTACATCTGTTTTTAGCAGGTTAGTCAGGTGTTGCTCAGGATCCTTAAATTCTGCAATTTCAAAATTCCGTTAACACAAATCCTTTTAATGCAATAATGACGTTAATATATAATAATTGAAGAAAGGCTCTTGAAAACACAAATTTCACATATACAGTAACATAGAACATAACATTCGACGTTAAAAATGAGAATACGCGCACTACGTACGTGGCGTCTTTTAAATTAAAAATACTGATATGTACCAAATTACGAATCAATTTTCAATTTCTGGTCAAATCCTACCCACTTTATTTGATATGCTAACCTTATTTTATATTTTCCCACAAATAATATATTTCAGGTCCTGGCAATATCATATGAAACGAAAATTATCGCAGACACGCGCGTGCTGGAACAACCGCTACGTAGGGTAACGTGGGGCAGCGCGCCCCCCACTTTTTTTAAACTAAAATTTTGACGAAGTTTTAATTGATACGAGGTGGTTCTTTGTTTTGTTTAAAGGTGCAACTAATGAGGAATGTATGATGTGAATTAGGCGCCTATAGAGTTATTCAATTTTTAATGAAACACTATTTTGTAAAAAGTGACTCTACGCCTCTGCTCGGTTCTACGCCTCTGCTCGGTTCTACGCCTCTGCTCGCCTCTACGCCTTAATACCGTTACGTTTTCTTCAACGCATGCGGTATTTGCCGCCCTGTATGAAAGAGGCCTAATTCTATGGTCGCCACTACGCCGCACTGAACCATCAGCACCGGTCCAGCGCTGAAGGTTCTCCGTGAATTGCAGGGAGGTGGCTGCTGGCTGCCTTCTTAGAGATCGTCGCACAGCAGCACTTCGCCTGTTCGATCATCCCTTAGGGTACGCACACAGCAAAAGCAGGTTGCCAGCGTGCTGGTTACCTGCTCAGGCTGGCGCCTGAAACCATAGAGTACTGAAGCGTATTCGTACAGGTTTTCACCGTGAACACTTACATTATTATCCTATGTTCATTCTTGTGGCAGGTTGGAGCAGGTTACCCGCGCGGGCAAACCTGCT
>NW_025934722.1:0-265 GCF_000764305.2 Hyalella azteca | reverse complement strand
TGGGTATTAATTTCTTGCCGACGTGCTGTACTTGGGCATTAATTTCTTGCCGACGTGCTGTACTTGGGCATTAATTTCTTAGCCGACGTGCTGTACGTGGGTATTAATTTCTTGCCGACGTGCTTTACTTGGATATTAATTTCTTGCCGACGTGCTGTACTTGGGTATTAATTTCTTGCTGACGTGCTGTACTTGAGCATTAATTTCTTGCCGACGTGCTGTACTTGGGCATTAATTTCTTGCCGACGTGCTGTACTTGGGCATT
>NW_025934721.1:0-2569 GCF_000764305.2 Hyalella azteca | reverse complement strand
TAATCTGAACATATATTTTTTCATAGCTTTATCTAGTCTGTTCTTGAACGCGTTCATACTCGGAGCGCCAACGATGTAATCGGGGAGACTCGTAGTGAGTAGAAATGTCCTGAATATAGATTTTTTATGGAAATAACCTACATTATTTTTAATAATGGCGCACGACTGCACAAATGGCTTGATGACATTATGAAGTTCTCATTATCAATGTGAACGAACTTTAAATTATGTACTGTAAATTAAAATATAGGAAGTAAAGGAAGTCAACATTAAAGTTTGTTGCAAGAATTCAACATGAGAAGTTACAATGAAAGATCACGGCCTAATTTTCTACGTTGATACTGAAATGTGTTTAATTCATAGTAGGACACTTCCGGATGTCACCTCATCGCAAAACTTCGCTAGTTAGCCATCATATTTTTTTACGTCATCAGTATCCATGGACGGGTGTCGAGTCGCGATTGCTGCAATAGCGAAATAAAAGTTAAAAAATTATTTGGAGTTCTCTTTCAAGCCGGCAAATCTAACCTTGAGATTTTAAAACTGATTAAATAAAGCAGCAAATAACATAGTAAGAGCGACTAAGAAATGGTGGAATACAGGAATAATTAATGGTACATTTATGAAGGATTAATTAATGGTCCATTTCTAAAAGATTAATTAATGGTCCATTTATAGAGGATTATTTAATGGTGCATTGCTAAAGGATTAATCATTGTTCAATTTCTGAAGTATTAATTAATGGTACATTTCTAAACGATTATTTAACGGTCCAATTCTAAATGATTAATTAATGCTATATTTCTAAAGGACTGGCGACTTGAGCAGACTAATAAAATGGAAATAAATAAAGAATAAGCAATGAAAAACCAAACTTTGTCAATGGAACACGTCATCTCTTTGAATAAACTGTAATTAATTGTGTCTAATGCTGTTCCTTTCGTCACTCAATAAATAATTAGAAAATACCCTAATTATTATTATTAATAACTTATAAAACCAAATTAAAAACTTAGAAAAACATATTGCCAAAAATGCAAAAAAGACCGAAAGCCTTCTTTTTGTACGCGAAGTTCGAAGTGCAGGACAAACGACGGTATTTCTGATTTGAAAGTACGTAGACCAACGAAAGATATCCTCTGATGAGGGCAAGGCTAACGTTCTTAATCAGTTCTTCAGCAGTGTGTTCACAGATGAGGACTTGAACAGTATTCCAGATATTGAGGAGCGCCCAGTCGGCTCGAAGTTAACAGGTTTTGAAATACACGAAGAAGAGGTTCTCAAGCGCCTGGTAGCTCTAAATCCCAACAAGTCATGTGGGCCGGACGGCTTCCATCCCAGATTGCTCAAAGAATTAGCTACCATCCTGACTGGCCTTTTGACAGTATTCTTTCATAAGACCTTTGGCAAAAAGGTCTTTCGCCGACCTATTTGAAAGAAGCTCATGTAACACCATCGTTAAAAAAGATGACAAGGGTAGCCTTCTTAGCTATCTTCCTCTCAGTCTACTAGTGTCGATTGCGATCTATCTTTAGTAAGGGATCGATCATCTGACTGTTAATAATCTTATATTCGACATTTGACATGCTTTTATTTTCCTTTAATTTAGGTATAATCATCCTGACAGTCTGCTAGGGCGACTGAATAGACGGAAGGCACTCAGCGCTAACTCCTATATTTTTTCTTCGCTGCTGTACCTGCACTATTGTTTCAGTTCTTTCTGCTATACGCATTGTTCCCATCAATAACACAACACACAAGAAATTTAACATAGCATTTGTCGTCCTCGGAACATAGTAAATGTTGAGGCTTTGCACGAAACATAGCATTTTGAGCTTTGCACCGCATGAGACAAATTCGTTGTACTCACATTCATTACATTTGTTATTGATTCCTCCACAACGTAGATCGCCCAGGGGAGTTTGATTAACCTGGATTACAAAGATCATATATAACAATTCCAGTCATGAATATTAGTTGAAGTATCTGAAATCGATCAAAACAATAAATAATTTATTCGAATAAATTTACTGTTGATTGTTTGGGTCCTAAGGGGGCTCAATTTTGACAGAATAAATAATAGTTCACAAATTGTTTATTAATTTATAGGTTAGTATTTTTCACTTGCGTAACATTGCAAGTGAAATGGATAACGACCTCAAACGTATTGCTCTCGTAATTTATTTAATTGAAGGGATATATTGTAAACTTTAATAACTTGAGTCATGACAGCTGAACTCAATTTTATTTTAATGTCTGATAAAACATTACATAATAAAGAATAGAAGCAGGCCAACATGCTTGACCAAAGCTGTCACAAATATATGATATTGACGGTATTTTGTCGTCCATGTTGTTTCTCATTATCCTGCAAAGACGCGTCTGGGGAGAGAGAAGATAACAATGGCCGATAACAGTGCTGCTCAGACATCTGACGGTGAATTTAACGTTGTTTGGCTGAATTAACGGCAATTCAACGTTGTTTAACGTCATCTGTTAGATTAGGAAGCTAAAAGGACACCATCATCCGATAGTACCGGTCACGCAAATGATGCCAAAACATGACAGT
>NW_025934720.1:977799-1166737 GCF_000764305.2 Hyalella azteca | reverse complement strand
GGGTTTTACCTAACTAAACCTCAAAGAAAACCTCACCTTCGACGCGACGGCCACTGGTAAGACAAACATTTTAGTTCAATTTCGCGGGGGTATCCCGCGAAATAGGTTCGAATTTCGGGGCACTGAACCAGACATGCATAACTTGAGGGGGAGCCAGACATGCATAACTTGAGAGGCAGCTGATGAAATAGGATACTTAAGGGAAATTATATTGACGAGATATATTGTCGGTAAGATAGGCTAGTGCTGATTGTTGAAATAGATCGCTACCTATATCAACACGAGCTGAGGTAGTCTACACACACGACAGCTACTCACTCAGGCTGGGTGTGTGCGTTGTCAAGCTGTTGTCGGGGGCCATCCACGACGTTGTTGTTGTACATCTCCAAGGGGGGCGGCGCTGTCACAAGTAAGGTATGAACTTAGCAGCATTATTGTATGAGTAACAAGAATTCAGACTTATTACTTGAGTACTAAAGAAGAACTCGGCATTATTTGTAAGCAACGAGAGAGAACTCAGTCTCAATTCCTAAGTAACAAGTGAGAACTGTCTCAATTTAAAAGTAACAAGTGAAAACTCAGTCTTAATTCAGGAATACCAAGTGAGAACTCAGTCCCAATTCTGAGTAACAGTGAGAACTCAGTCTCAATTCCTGAGTAACAAGTGGGAATTCAGTCTCAATTCCTGAGACGAGTAACAAGTGAGAACTCTGCGTAATAAGACCAACTTTTGATACAGAGCTCCACATAACTCACCATGAACATTATTAGTGACATTGGCAGTAGTTGCGGCGGTGGTGTTGGTGGCAGGCGTGACTTTACCGATGACGAGGGTGACGGTGTCTGAGGTGGACTTGAGACAGGCCACAGCGTCTTCATGCGTTACGCTCTCCAGGTTCACGTCTCCTGTCTGTAGTCACACAGCCACCACGAGGTCATTGCATGCCAGACAGATGCATGCGAGATTATATCAAAACATAGTAGAATTGCAGCTCCAAGATATTTATATTATATCAATATTATCAATTAACATAGCAAAAGGAAAAACAAGACTAGTTTAAAGAAGTGGAGTGAAATATACTTTTATAATTTTATTATGGCACACTTAAAAAAACTGTTATCTGCAGTCACAACTCAGAAAGCAGATGCACGTTCGTAATTAACCAAGTTTCTTTCCGATATTTTGCTTGACTATTATCATTTTAACGATGCCTTTTACTTAAAGCCAACCCAGAACAAATCTTTCTATTCTAAGGGAATAGCTAAAACCACACGAACCCTAGTCGCAAGATTACCTTTTAATTATTTAATTCCTGTTAATCAACAGCGACACAAAACATGACGACCAATTCAGCATTGACGAAACGACGTACATGAAAACAGAATGTATTTGAAATAAACATTGGTCTGTATGAGCACTACGCTGAATAAACGCGCACAAATTCAGCCCAGTGCATTATTCAGAGATAGGAACATCTACACGGAGGCGACAAGTTATCAACAGTTCCTTGCAGGGAATCAATTGAATTGTCAAATG
This sequence comes from Hyalella azteca, assembly GCF_000764305.2. Classification (NCBI taxonomy): domain Eukaryota; kingdom Metazoa; phylum Arthropoda; class Malacostraca; order Amphipoda; family Hyalellidae; genus Hyalella; species Hyalella azteca. The sequence continues at coordinate 1,165,200 of NW_025934720.1, read as the reverse complement.
ACAGACAATTTACTTAAGAGAAATTTGTGAGACTTATCCAAATATCGAATGCATTTTTCCCCTTGTGTGGGTCATCCTGACCCAGTTTTACCGGTAAGTCGAGTATTAGAGCTATGTTCACTTTCTGCTCGTGTTGAGGGTTAGTAAATGTATCACTATTTAACTCAGGGACCCATTCATTTTTCTAAGGAAAGCTTCAATCCCGCGACACACAGTGTGTCACAATTTGACTCAATAACCTATTCATTTTTCTAAGGAAATCATCAATCTCGCGACACAGTGAGTCACAAATTGACTCAACGACCCTTTCATTCTTTTCACAATGACCCGAAAGCGTCAGTCTGGTACCACAAGAACTGCAGAACCGTGACGTCAAATCAGCGGACTCACGGGAGTGTCTCTGACAGCGACGAGTTTATCGCCGACGTTGATTCTGCCGTCGAGATGCGCGGCGCCGCCCTCCATGATCTTCGTGATGTAGATGCCGTTGTCGCCGGGGATGTGTTGGTTGCCGATGCCGCCCGCTATACTGAAGCCCAGGCCTCGGTCGCCCTTCTGCAGGGTAACTTCCAGCATCGTCACGTTCGGGGGGCGCTTCCGCCGCTTCACCGACTGCAAAGGAAAATATTTAAAATTTACAGGGAAATTAACGGTTATCTTTACTATCTGACACTCGAATTTTTCTTCAGTTGGATTTCATCTAAAACTAAAACAAAATACAACTGTTAAAATCTTTCAACTTTCATGCTTAGCGATAGTTCAACACTCATTTAAAAAAATAGCTATGATTGTTCGTTGATCTAAGCACAGGATGATAAGCCATGTATTTTTAGAATTGAAACTTGAATAGAATGGGCAAATAAGATTTTCTGCATTCTAAACAAAAAAAGCGACTTTGCTTGAACCATGTTTTGTTAAATTGCAACGTTAAATTTAAATTAATTTGATATTTATCCAACATACATGCATCAGATACAGGAGCAAGTCAGTATACGATTAGTTATCATTATATACAATTTTATACATGCTCTCATATGAAGACAACACAAAGCTGTATAATTCTACAACAACAACTTGCCAGGGTATTCAAAGGCAATAACTATGATAATGTTCAATAATATGCGTTTAAAAATTACTTTTTAAAGACAACACTTCTAAAGAATTCAGTGTCTCCGATGTTACACATGTACAATGAATTTCTTATCTTATTATCAATATTAAAAAATAAATTTTTTAATTTTTATTTGTAAAATTAAAAAATAAATTTTAAATTTTTCAAAATTATTTATTCTGTCAATTGATACATGCTTTGTCTCCGATTTTACGCAAGTGTGCAAAATTTCAGATCGATTGGACAGGTAGAAGCGTGTTAAATATCGATTATAAGTTACGTATGTAGCAGACAACATTTTTTTACATTGTTTTAATATCAAAAATAAAATTCTTCAAATGTTCAAAATTATTTATTCTGTCAATTGATTCAAGCATTGTCTCCAACTTTACGGAAGTGTGCAAAATTTCAGATCGATTGGAGAGGTAGAAGTGTGTTAAATATCGATTATAAGATTTGTAGCAGACAGACAGACAAACAAGAAGTGAAGTTAAAGAGAAGTGTAGTAATAAAAATACAGCATCAAACAACTTGAGACGGATTTAGAAGGCCCAGATCTAAAGGTGAAGGCCAATGATATTTACGCTGCAGTATAAACAGACAAGATCTCACAAAATATTTGTACGAGTTATTTAGAAAATGGTAACAAAAGTAAAGAAAAATAAAACAGAAACTGATTACAAATTGAATATTATTCCAATAAGACGTAGAAAACAACTACAAAGCTAAAAAGTTATCCAAGGACAGGAACAGGGTAAGATAACAGGAATCAGTCAATAAACAAAGAATTAAATTAAGAATAAATCAAAATTAAATTAAGTAAGTTAGCAAGAATTAAAAGACAAACACAAGACGCAGATGTGAAGTAAAAAATAGCAATAAATACAACAAACTAGGTGAGCAGTGGATGAGCAGCAACAATGTGATCTCACCAGACGGACGTTATTGCCAGCCATTTTAAGAGCATCAACAGCAGAGGCGTGCGGGACGTTTTCAACACCGACATCGTTGACGGCCACGATGATATCGTTGACGCGCAGCCTGCCGTCTGCGGCCGCTGCCCCGCCAGCGATCAGCTTTGTGATGTAGATGCTCGTGTCCGAACTGAAAGCCGAATATATAGTTAAGTGCGGGAACTAAGGCATTCGTTCGTTTTATGAGAATTACGGAGAAAATTGATTTTTATGAAAATTTGAAATCACCTTTAGATCTCCACGACAGTGAACGAGGGTAAAAGCAGGAACTATTTCAATATAGCAAGGGTTTTAAACATGCTATAGAGTTGATTCCTTCATAATTATGCATATTTTTATTATAGATAATAAATATGATATTCGTATTTTAAGGGTAAAGCTCCTCATTAAATCCTGTTTGGTTAAAAAGAATACCACATTTATTAAAAAATTCCTTAGAGTTTAGTTGCTTCAGCTGTAAAATAATTCATACTGTACTAGGGTCGTCGAATCTGGAAATTTATCCAAAGAGAGGTTGGTAAAGTTTAGGACAGAAATTTCATTCTCTTTACTCAAACATATTCATGACATTAGCACAAAGGCTATGCAGGCCAACTTTTGGAGGTTATTTTCTCTATGAGTCTAATAATAATAATTAGTGCAGTAGAAGAAGTTGACAAGTCTTAAAATTTTTTCAGGAGAGTTTGGTGCAGTTCTTAATTCATATGACCGTCAAGCATACCGTATTCATGATACGAGTACATGATATATGATATTAGTACGGTACATGATATGATATTATATTAGTACATGAAATTATATGATATTAGTACAGGATACGATATTAGAGTACATGATATGATATTAATTAGGCTGACCCGATGTGGGGGTTGTCTGTGCCGCCCGCTATACTGAAGCCCAAGCCCTGCGTGCCTCGCTCCAGGGCGATGTCCAGCATCTCCCATTCCGGCGAGCTCTGCAACACACAGGCTTAACTCAACAATTGTTCTTAAGCATGCGTATGAGAACTAGGGGGAAATTATGTAACAATTATTCGTGCGAATTCGTATGAAGACTATACACATACATGTAGAATGTCCATTCCGGCGAGCTCTGCAGCACAGAGGCTTCACTTAAAAAGTATACATAGGTAGACGTATCACAAACAATAACATAGAAAAATGTCAATTACTGCGAACTCCGCAATACAGAGGCATATCTGCACAATTATTAATCGGCATTAGACATGCATATGAAGACATAAAAAATATAACTTCTGCAGCAATTATTCATAGGCTTACTAATAATAATAAGAAAAATGTCCTTTCATTGGCAGACGTGAAATTACACGATGAATATAATCCATACAACTGTGGTATCAAGTGCACTATGAAATAATTCAAAGTCATGATCTTACATAGAGGGAGCAATAATATTCAAAATATTATGAGCCTGATGGGAAGTGATTACGTTCGAATTGGTCGTAAATATAGATATTTATGTGGCCTTAATAAATGTTAGTTTGGGAATTACTGCGTCCTTCCTAACGACGGGAAGTAGATCAAGATCTGGACATTTTAGTGCATTAAAATACACTCCTATATCACTGCGTGACGCGCGCTCGAGGAAGATGCGACGAGGAAACTGAGTGAATGTTAAAATAATCTCTAATTGATCGCAGCCGACATGAATTAAATAAAATATTCAGCATCAATCGTCCAGCATTAATCAACGTCAAATTTTTAAACTAAGGCTTCCGCATTTTCTTAGTATTTACAGTATGCTAATATTATTATTTAATGAAGGAGGAATTTTTTCATGTTTCTCATATAGTAAACTCAAATTTTAAATAGTAAACACGATTAATAAACGAGTTCAGTAAATGTAACCCAAAATGTACTTCACGTACTAGTACATATCAATAAACTTACAGGTCTCTCGTAAATAATGTAGGCAATACTCTGGTCGAGGTCATCGTAGAGAGTGACAGGCTTAGCATTGATGTAAGGATGAGGTGTTGGCAGTCCGCCGTGGTAACTAATCGGTCGTCTTTGATTCTTAGCCTTCGCAGGCCACCGCAAGAAAGGTAAGCCAGGCATTGCTAGGTGTGGCTCACAGTTACTCACTGCGAGAGGGTTGAGATAGGTTGGTCGTAACGGAACGATCACGCTTTCCTGAGTATTATAAGGGATGTGTCTGGGACGTTGGGTGAAGTCAGGACCACAATTAGAAGATACAATCACTTTTGGATTATGAAAATAATTAGAATTGTAAATATTGCCTGTGCAAGGACCTAGGACATGTTCATTCCAATTGTGCACGTCGGGGGTGTTGCATTGGTGAGTGTCGTATTTCTTGGAATGCGCATTCTGATTACAACGAAATGGAAAACTTTCATCAGACGTTGCAGCATCATGAGCTCGAGAACGCCCATTAAAATATTTATAGTTATTTTGTGTAGGATGTATTTTGCACTGGTCTCCAGACGTAATGCGAGCAGAAATAGAATGCTCATCACGACCGTTATTAGTTCGGTTCCTCGCTTCCTTGTTCAGGCCAGCGCCATCATCTCTTGCAGTCGTTGGTGTCTCCACATCCTGACTGATGATAATATCGTCCATTCTTTGAATCGTAGTCTTCATATTAAACTTTTTCGCCACAGTAGAATTTTCGCCCGTATTCAGGTATGGTGTGCTTTTGCTTCTATCCAAGCGACAAATTCCATTAACTTTTTGAGATGGGTTCTCACCAGCATAGACGCGTCCATTGGACAGGGTATTGAGGTTGCAGACTTGTGCCGGCCCTAGAGACGTGCACGCGTAATGATGATCCTTTCGTCGTAATCTCCGAGATTTTACATTTCTGTGCTGCTCTACAGGCATCCTAGCATCATTCAATATTTCAGCGGCAGGATACACATCAGAGTAGATAGTAGCATACGGGCTATCGGAGGGGTAACTGTCGGAACTGTCAGATCTGAGCAGCGCCGCACGAGTGCCGCAAGTAGGTGCGTGGTTGCGATTGTGGTCAGTAACAACAGAAGCGTAGATCGGAGAGGAGCGGTCGCGTTCTGTTCTTGTCGTGCGAATAGGAACAGCGTATGTATCGTCTTTAGACGCGCTGTGATAACGGTTTCCTCGTTTTACATACAGACGTTCACCTTTACGGTTAGCATCATTGCGTCCCGGTGAACGATGTTTAGATCTCGAGCTTGGATTTCGGATAATGGTCGCATAGTGAACATCATTAGGATTATCGAGGATTGTGAAGTATGATGGATTATGACCACAGCTTACCAAAGTGGCATAGCGTGCGCTCCGAGGACTTTCTCTTAAATCCTCTGCCACCGGCAGCTCTCGATAACACTGATTCTTCACATTGTCGGGGAATTTATCAAAGGCAACGGAGTTCCGCTGACTATTCAAGCAATTAGTTGGGTATTCGTGGCACTGATGCTTCAGCAGCATCTGCTCATCTTGCGAGTTGCGAGACTCGGACGGTGGTTCTGTGGATAAATTTTTCTTTTGGGTTGATAATGTGTTCTGATAACAATACAAAAGGTTTTTCTGGCCATTCTTATTTGAGGTACCATTTCGGAACGGGGAAAAAGAAAATATGGAATGCAGGTACTTCTCGAAAAGATTTTTCTCAGATTTCGAAACGATTTTGCCGTTTTTTGATCTATCAGGTCCGGCATCGGGGCAATTTTGGAAATAGTTTTCAGCGCACGTTGCGTCCGAGGTATCATATCTACAATTTAACAAATTAATCTCGCTTCGTTGATGAGACCGCATCCATCTGTCGGCGGAGTTACCTCTAGCCGCTTCTTTTAGTTCGTGGTATGATTTGGCTTTCTGAATGGGGTGCTTAGAAGAAAACGGCGTTTTCTTTATCATCGCTCCGTAGTGCAGAATATTGGGGTCACCGTAGATGATTTCCGTGTTCTTGTAGTGATCATGGAGCAGTGGCATCACGGAATGTTTCTTGCTCTTATAGAATGAAGTTCGGCTGTTGAGACCTCTGTCTAGCGACCTCGTTCGCTGATCCATATTAAACATTTCTTACTTTCCTGCAGCCGCAACCAACGGGCAAATATAGTCAATATTTTTTTACACTGAACTGTTGGCAGTGACTAACATCAAGAATAAAACCAAGATGTTCTTATCAGACTAAAAAAAACTAATAGAAATCGTGAACAATAGTTGCAAACAAGTGTTCTCATAATAAACTAGTAAACCTGCTTACAGAGATAGGAACCTCTAAGAAATATCTAGTGATTCGATGGCACAAAATTGTTCAACGGCGGTATTTCAAACGAAATGTCCGCTACTGCTAAAAATCCTATTAAATACGGTACTGCTACACCACGAATGTGCTTTAGTGAAGTAATGAACGAATAGATTACCTAGATTCGGACAGCTGGAGCTTAACACCAATAAACTGGGCCACGGTAGTAATCGATGCGGTGGCGCGCGAGCAATACCAACACATTCGTATTTCATTAGGCTGTGTTAGTCATGAGCACGTGGAGAGGACCAACATCTGACGGCCCGTGAAGCATACGGGCTATAAACTCGTAGAAACGAGCCACGCTGTCAGTAGAAAGGCACTAATGACGCTGTATCATTGCGACAGGCGTCGAGCCATGAAGACATTCCGTGCGACCGCGACGTGAATTGAATTAGAATGCTTTCGCTGGCAAGCAAGCACGTACAGCGCGATTGCGGCGACTGGTAAACCTGGCTATAAACACGAGCTTAAGCTTGCACCAAAACGGGTTTTAATCGCGAGAAAAAGACGTGAGCGATATCTATGATAAAAATGAATGAGAATAGTAAAGAAAACGTATGGAGTGCGGTTAAAACAACGGTGAGCGCTTCCAGTATGACAAAAATTACCAGCAACAAACGGTGTGCATCAAAACGCAACGTTGAACACAATGTCAGAAAACTTGCCCCAAATCCAAGTAAGAGAAAATATGCCGTGAATAAGTTAATTATATGGCTACTTTAAATTCACGATTCGACAATGGCAAAATCTCCTGCACATAATCTTGATGAAATAATAATTTTTACGCCGAAAAAGTTCTTGAAGAACTTTTTCGACACATGAAAATTTTTTCTAAACCAATTGAAGTCACACCCAGTTCGCCAAGTGCAATCGATGCTGCAATATTCAAGGACACAGAAAACGAAGAATCAAAATGTTCAACGAACATAACGAAGTTCTTGCAACCTCTATTATGGAAATGGATGTCAAAATGCCATCAAAGGAAAACAGTTCAAATAGACTTTGAGATAGGCAACAGACACCACAAATAAAGAGGATATATTATGCATATATACTACCAACGTCCATTTGCAGTTCAAATTCGAACGATTATCAGTGTTACCACTCATTAGAGCCTTTGCACTTCAAAGATAGACACACAATACTATTTGGTATATATATTGCGTCTAGCACTTTGAACAGAGGAACAACTTTGAACTAAGGATCACTTTGCATATTTATAGTAATGGGCATGATAAAACAAATATGCGGGTGAACAAGAACCAACAATCTAACACCGGAAGAGCAACAAGCAGCACAGGAGCCCAAGCTGCTTCAGCCACGAAGTACCTCGAAAGCTTGGGTGGTTGCTGATAGAGCGATTACTGCCGCACCAACGACCGTTCTTATCTTATCGAGTCTCGTCATCAAGCCCAATTCAAATAGTGCGCTCAGTCTATGTAAGACTTGCCCTACAGAATTTATGAAAATAATACATCAGGTTCAGGTACCAAGTACGCTGTTAAGCATAAGACTCAAATTTGAGACGAAAATTGCAAAATTAAAATTCCCAATATGAAATTTTATATCGCTGTCTGTCAAAACATGGTGCAAACAATGCATGTTTTTTTGCATAAATTAAGTGTTTGGAATCAGTTGAATGAAATTATTTACTCTTTTTTTCATTTTCATAGAGTGAAGAACCAACAATCGGAACACATTCTTTTACCGTAAGGTACAGGAGAAAAAAAGAGCGTTTACTGGAGAATCAAAATTAGAACATCAATTCCGTCCACACGAGTTTGCCGAATAGCTCCCATTTTGAAATGATAAACAAAGCACATTCAATCGTAAAAATTAACAGAATGCTAATAGGAAAAATATAAGACAGGAAATTGTAAGAAATAACCGAACATAATGACAGAAAAAAATGATAAAAACAATGTAGAATGAATTTCATGGCTAAAATTATTACTTAAAAATGAAATGTAATCAACTCCAACACTCAATAACAGGAGCCAAGTAGTTGCGCTAGTCCGAAATCCGCCCAATAGCAGCATGAAAAGATCAAGGAACGGAAAATGACAATTACAACACAGGTAACGTTGGGGGATAAGACAAAGTTTTGTTTAACCTCGGAATTTGCTGTACATGAGCAAATGCAATCGGAATAAGAGCTCAGCAGAAAAAAAATCATCAATTGCTTGATTGGACAGTCAGCAGGAATGGACCAACAAACAGATGTTTATTTTCATGTTTCGCACAGAACAACATTTAGTCAAAAAATGTCAAACTTTTCCAGTCACCTTAACCACGAAATGAGCGAGGTTCATTTCGAGGTTCAACAGGTAACCCAAGCCTGACATCCATGCTGTAGTATAGGCCCACGGTGAGAGCAGTTTCCTCAGTATGGATGTGCACCTGTGCTATTGATTACACCGTCAAAAGCTGCTGTGTTTATTGCCGAAGCTGGTGTAGTCAGTGTACAATGTCAACACAGCGTTCACACTCACATCATGGATACATATACACATCTCAAGAATACGTCAAGACGTCACTAAAGTGTTCAGATAAGGTTATTATCGTCTAAAACGTTTCGTGCAAAGCAGTTTGTTCCACGAACGCAACTGATCATGCACGAGCTGTAATTATTGACAGACAGAGCGAGAACAGCAGAAAACGTTATGCGAGAGTGAACGCTGGCAGAGGCCGCGTAGTCACAGGTGCATTGAAGCGACTCAAAACCTAGCAATCCCACAATTTTCCGATTCAAGTGCCCTACTTCACAGCGAAAACGGCATAGCAACTCAATGAATTGCTTTATTGATATGATGGTTATAATTACGCTAGTGCAGGATGTTGTGTGATCTCAGAATAATATTTGATAATTAAAAGAGTAACTGGAAAAAATGCCGAAAAGTCCACCGAATTGCTAGTGTAAATTATTAAGAGACTAGCTTCACTATCAATTCAGAGCACGTACATGCACAATGACACTAATTTAAAGTATAGGTTGAAGTCGAAATAGAATTAAAAATTGAAAAATACAAGAAATCACTATGAAAGAATGGAACGTCAAAATTATCCGGAAAATTGTGAAGGAGAAACGAGCTAAAAGCGTTATTAAAACGAGTATTTTGCTTAATAATATACAAAGATTGATAAATAGACTGCTAGCTGAACATTTGAAATGATGCGTCGCCCAAGCCACGTTAGATTATAACCCTCATTAATATCATATTATTATGAAGTCAAATGTCGCAGTGATAATTCTAGCTGTTTTATCGTACTAAGCCTGCAGTTAAGGCTTCATTAAAGCATGAATGCGGAGTGAATAATAAGGTCCTGCGAAGTAATTCACAGTGAGCACCTCGTAGCTGCCACTCAAGGGCGCTGTGTCGTAGTGGCCATAGTAATACAACGCTGTACACGAGCACGACATACGCTATTGTAGCGGCAACTCAATGGGTGTTAACGCAATTTAACGGAATTGGCGGCGTGACAGGAAGCTAGAACACATCGGCTCAAATTGGAACGGAAAGCTAAACGTTAAATATCTGCGATGCGTAGAGTGACACGAGCTGTCTTAACGTAACGGTGGAATATGACGATTTTTAAATACAAAAACGTTAACCGTGAGTCTAGGTACAACAACAACCTAAGTTATTTGTTGAATTTAAAAATTTTAATCAATATTTTCTAATCATTAAATGTAAATAAGGCTTATGAACGGGTTTACCGATACATCTGCTTAGCATTTTCCAGTAGAGTCAGATAGTGGAGGCGACTAAAAATGCGATAAGCATGCAGCTGTAGAGCCTGGCCATGCCAGCAGCTCCACGCAGCTGTAACACCCTGCAGCACCAGCACCTGCTATGCCCGCAGCTCCACGCAGCTGTAACACCCTGCAGCACCAGCACCTGCTATGCCCGCAGCTCCACGCAGCTGTAACACCCTGCAGCACCAGCACCTGCTATGCCCGCAGCTCCACGCAGCTGTAACACCCTGCAGCACCAGCACCTGCCATGCCCGCAGCTTCACGCAGCTGTAACACCCTGCAGCACCAGCACCTGCCATGCCCGCAGCTTCACGCAGCTGTAACACCCTGCAGCACCAGCATCTGCTATGCCAGCAGCTCGGCGCAGCTGTATTACCCTAACAGCACCAGCACCTGCCATGCCCGCAGCTGTAATACCCTGCAGCACCAGCACCTGCCATGCCAGCAGCTTTATGCAGCTGTAATGCCCCGACGCAGCATACAACAAATGTGCAACTTTTACAGCACATCAAGTTTGAACATTTTCTCCGCCGTTATCGCATCAGATGAGCAAAACCTCGAAGTATATTAATTAACAACGCAAGACAAGACGAAACAATACATCTAAGACATCAAGTTGCTTTATGGAAAACCGTCAAAAATAGAAGCTTTTAATTGAAATCAAAATTTATTATGCAGTTTTTTACTTTTAATCACTAGAGAAAAGTGGGCGAAACGCACGCAATTATTTGAATGAAAGCCTCAGTAAACTACTATCAACACTGGCTCAGCCACACAGCAAGAGAAGGTCGAATAATTATCAGCAAATTATTTAAATAATGCTGCTGCCTAGGTAATGTCGCATTGATTAATGCACACCAAACTCATAGTATGAAAATAGCTCCTCTCAGTCGCATGTGCTAGTGTAGTCAGGTACCTATAGTGTTCTACAGAAATATTTCACTCGTTTTCAACTCGCAGGTCTTTCATACACGCGGCACTTATTTTCATCTAATTTTCAGACGACAGTAGCCGCATTTTGACTTGGATTTCCTTCAAGTCGATACATCGAACAACAATTTAGCTTCACTTCCGGCGATTTTAAAGGCACCATAAAATATAGCATATGCTATAATTATAGTCACGGGGCGAGTTCAAGTCACGAACTATGTCGGACAAATAAGAACCACCATCGCGGTCAAAAACTTCAATCAGAACAAAAAACACTTGCGGAGCAGGTGGTACGCCCTCCCCCGGTCACTTCAGATGACACACTGGAGGGATGACACATTTGTATTGACATGAACCTGCAAGGGTCCAGGTGAGGTACCGAGGACAAACACGGCCAGGTCATTATACGGCACTTCCATGACTCACGGCTCTTGCCTTTGCCAGGGACACGTTCTATTTCTAGGGCAGCTCAGGTGCTTAGCAGCATTACAATAATTAAATATATACATAAGTGAGCTATGGTGAGAAGGGATCCAGTTTTGGCCAGCTTTCTCGATGCTTAGGATTTAAATGAAATGCGCATGAAGTTATACATTCAAGTGTTCCAGACTTCATCAGATAGTCGTTATTCAATGAGAGCCATTATGTAAATCAAGGCACAAGATCAGGACACTGCTGCACACTAAGCATTAAGGTCAAACGATCAAACGATCAGTTGATCGTTTAATGATTCCAGTGAAATTAAATTATCATTTATTTATTTCTATTCTATTGAGAAAGAAGCGAGTGCAAAATCACAAGTTATAATAAATAATTTGATGCATGAGAAACTATTTGAGGTCATGTCATCATAAAATTACATGATTAACTATATCCATCATTTTAGTCGTCGTACCTCAACAGGCTTTAGCGCCGATGCGGTATGCTGTTTTTGTACTACCTCAAAAAAATCCCTAAAGTCTATTTATCCAACAAAGAGAATGCAACGTTAATTCATACGATTAATACGTCTGCGTTGAACGTTTTTTAGAAACTAATTATGAAATATTGTAATATTGAATATGGAGCACCTTTGGTCAACTAATGAAAAGTTAACACGACTAATATTAGTCGACTGTGGTACGAAATGCATGGGGGTTTCAACAACAAATGTCCAGAGTTCACAGGATAACCATTCAAGTTGTTTAATATGAAATCCTGAACGGCTTTTTGATTAAAAATGGATTCTTTCCAATGGAACGACGAAATGTTTCCATTTATAATACGCTTTAAAAACGACTTATTGCAAATACATCACAAGTCACGGTTTACTGGCCACAAACTCAAATAGCAAAGGTCTTTAGTACCACGATCCTCATCATGGTAGTGTAAGTAACATAGATAGCTTTTGTGATAACAGCCTAAGATAAAATTCGCCGACAGCGATAACGCATGCAGGAGCCGCAATAAACAAGAGCCTGATACGTGCCACAAGCAAATGTTTCACATCAGAAAGATGTAAGAGCACTGATTATCTAGGATCAGAATAGAGAAAACTCCGTACATTTTAATCACAACAGAAGCAGGACAGCGAAAAGAGTGAGGAGACAGTGCGTTCTCAAAACAGCCACGTTTTTTTGATATAGCAGGTAGGGACAACTTGAAGGAAGATACGCAAAAGGTAACTACAATGTAGAGCGTTAAATTAAGTAATACGAAAGTAAGTTTTGACGTTACGACAGGTTTTTTAAGGTTTATTAAACGTACATATAGATATTGCAAAACGTATTGTCTATTACTCAGTATGCATACGGTATACTTTCGAATTGAATCGTACAACAAAGAAATTCAATACCAGAAAATAGCCTACTATCTTTCCCAAAAAGGTTAATGCTCTTATTTATCAAAATCGTGTACTATAAGCAAAAATCTACGAACTAAAAGTAACTCTGGAAACTCTGACCGTTTCACTTATCATATAATCGTGGTAACGGCAGCAAGAGCAAATGAGGCTGTAGAGCTTAAAATTATGCTTAATTTGAGAAACAGCAAATCTAAAATACGTGACGTAGAATTGATCAGTCTTCTGAAAATAAATACCGTCATGAAAAATTCAACATTAGAGTAATAAATTTCATCATAAACTGACCTTCACCTTAACCGTGAGAGCTGCATTATACATACAAATTACATTGCAAAAATTTTTAAATAACAACAGGTGCATTACGCCAGATGTATCACCTGTGCTGATGTAGCACACGTAGAAACGCGCAGCAAGATTAATGCAATCCATGATGGAGTAATGCACACATTATTCACTATCGCATCATGATGGTGTGAACAATTATTTATTTACGAGAACATCATGATGGTGTGTGTGAGGAATTATTTATTCACTAAAGTTAGAAAGAAGTTTAATTTCATTGAACTGCTTCGTCTGGTTTGTAGTACGTGTTTCGTTCAAGACTAGGAATATTATTCTTGATATTAACACATAAATTTTGCACACGCAGCAGACCATTTAATGCCTGCACAATATATTGCTTCAATACTCCAGTATTTCCTTAAAGATCAGACTATATATAGTCAGATGGGGTAAGACAGGACCGATATCTCTAACAAGCATGTAGCATCTATACCATGAATAAATAAAAAACCCTAAACCTATCACAAGGTGTAGTTATGCAATGGGCTTCTAAGCTACAACTCAGAATTTCTGCATACAACATAGTTTTCTGTACAGATTAAAAAAAGTGAGCTGGTCCCATCTTACCCCATAACAAGCACTGAAATGACATGCAATGATTGCTCTAACATATTCTTCTATCAAATTAAATTCAGTGCAATTAGAATGCATGATATGGGCTGGTCCTTTCTTACCCCATGAAGGCTGCGATCCTGTCTTACCCCATTTGACTATACTTAGTCTACATGGCGTAATCGGCACGGTAAAATGTAGATTCTAATATACCAACACAACTGAATGCACATAATTATACTCTGCCACATCATCAACACGCAGTGCATGTAGTATGCAAATGTATGTTTAAAATTAGATATTTAATGCATTTAACATTCCACGCTGAACGAAATATTGAACAATCGTGGAAGGATTTTCAAAACAGAATAAAATACGATCAAATGGAAAAGGTAAGGGTTAAATGCATTCAGTAATTAAATTATCGTTCAATTTATTTTTCGAAGCTTTTACTTAGAGGAATGCAAGTTCCCAAGATTGCACTGCATGCCATTTTTAGTAACAGTTTTGCAATAATTTGTCACGCTGGCAATGACTCGTCGTCAATCGAAAGCCAAAAACGAGAAGGAATTTTTGAGGAAACACGTTTTTAATTGAAGATTATGTCTTGGCAAACCATTAACCAAACACTAGCGGAAGCGAGAATATTTGAGAGACATATATAATCATACGAAGGCAGCTTCTGCGTCTCGGACCATGAGAGAAAGATAACAAAAGAAGGGCAGGTAAGTATGTATAAATAAGGCTATACCGGTGCATGGTCTTAGTTATAGCTATAGACCTATCATAGACCTATCGGTTGGTAGAGCAGCTTTTTGCCAGCAAACAATAATGCATTACGTTCGAGTACAATTGATGCATTGTGGAAAATCCGGCAATTATAGTCATTTACGCCTGAGGCTGATGGATGCCACTGTCATGTTGACGAAGTCTGAAGGTCAGATGGTACGGATAACGGAACAAGGATCGCGTTGCCGGATTACCGGACTGAGAAAAATGAGATGCCAATGAGGAAAAAAATGTCCCTCTAATATAACAACGTACGATGTCGAACGAGGCACTATGCCTCGAGTGAATATTTATCTGGAATGTTCAGTGTGTTCAAGGAAGCAACCTTGATAAATGAGTCCATGTATGAGTGACTCAGGAATGAAGTGTATATAACTATAAAATGAAGCAAACGATTTCCTAAATAAATAAATTTATCCCATAGGGTAAGATTAATTATCTCTAAGTAAGGCTTGTCTAGCAGATGAAGCTCAATTGAACTAGAAACTCTCTTTGTCTCTTTGTCTTTAGATTGAACTCTCTTTGTCCCCTGAAAAAAGTTGCAAGAGAATCCCTATTCATCTCCATAAATCGTTTTAAAATAGAAAGCAATAAAAAACAATCTCTGGAGATTGTGGTGATTATTTCTGCAGGTAAAATTACTGAGAAGAGACTCCAAGGCAAGATAATATAAGATTATAGAAAAATTCCGTGCTTCAAGTGCTGGGAAGAGACCTATTCATCAGACTTGAATCGTGCAGTTGCGATTCAGTGATGTCAAATAACTACATATGTGATTTCATTTCACTCAAAAGGCACAGTAGCCATGGTGATATTTATTATATAGGAATATACATATATAGTGTTGCCAAACTAATAAACATCAATTTGCATTACTCAGAGTTTATTAAATTATAATGAAAAGCACTTACGTCACAAGAAAAGTGATACTGGCATCCAAGTACATACCTATGATGAAAAAACACTCTTTTTAGAATTTTTCAAGCAATACACTAAACTCAAGATGTTTTAATTTTTTGCTGAGATGCTTAAAAGTAGCATTAGATTTGCTTGCAAGCTGAGTACTGACAAACACACCTTGAGGATTCTTTCTTAAACAAGCTCATGGCATAATTATCAAACATGACTCTAATCAAATTAAAATATTCTCAAAACATGTAATACCTATGCTCTGCATCCTGGTAATCTCAATGGTCAAAGTATCAAACTGTATGGTTTGAACAATCAATACAGTAAATAGAACTATGGGAATGTATTTTAACAATCAAATCCAATAATTGAGTGGGTCAGCCTACTCGAGTTGAATGTGTAAACCAATAAAAAACATACTGGAATGAACAATTTATTTGTTCCTGATCTGCAACATATAAACTGGTCAAAAGATGAATACAAATGGATCCAAGCCCACCTTAACTTTTAATAACAGAGAAAAATGCTATTTTCAGATGATTACTTACTAAAAAATAATTAATTTTGCTCAATTATGGTAGGGACACTTTGAAGTGAAGAAAAAACATAGAGTCCAATTAAAGATAAAAAATTAGTGATTTTGCAGACTAACTTTACAGGCATTTCAGTTGCTAAAAGTTATCTAACAACCGAAAATTCTGCAAATTTTGGGTGTATTTGTGAATGTAAATTTTTTAAATGAACATTTGAATGTTTTGTGAATGTAAATTTTAAAAATGAACATTTGAATGAAGGTTCTGACTTGGACAATAAAATTTATGTTAAATCCCAATTTTTTTTAAAGATTGAAGTAGCAATATTTATTCCATCAATTAACTTGAAGACATCAAATTTCATTGAAGCTAGATAGTTACCCTTTACATTTGGATATTTACATTCAAATTGTATGAAAAATTCT
The DNA here is from genome assembly GCF_000764305.2 of Hyalella azteca. Lineage (NCBI taxonomy): Eukaryota > Metazoa > Arthropoda > Malacostraca > Amphipoda > Hyalellidae > Hyalella > Hyalella azteca. The sequence goes on along the minus strand of NW_025934720.1, from coordinate 1,148,766 downwards.
GTATAAATTTTCAAATTATTGTAGGTATAAAATTTAGGTTATAGGTATAGATAGGATATAGTTTGAAGTTAGATAGATAGGATTGATCTTGAATATATGTACATAATACATCCAGCAATAATTTTGTGACTCAAAAAGTTGTCAAGTTTTGCAGTTGCATTCCTCTATTGTTAAAGCATTGCAACAGCACTTAATTTACCGGCCTTCGACAGAAATAACCTATTTTTTGAACAGAACTGAACCCCATATTTATGGCAAAATTAAAATAGCTTCATAGTCATTGTGAAGTTATCAAACCCTACAAATTTTAGTTCAGACCCATTCTAGAAAACTGGGCAGAAGCCACCTTTTTATGATAGAATGAGACAAAGATGCCTGTACATGTGGTCAATTTACCCATTTTTTGGCCCTTGCCTTATTTTTTTATGAAAAATAAGATACGGTATATATATAATGGCTTATTTTTGCCTCCAATTTTCAAAAAATTTTGCCTGCTACAATTTTTCTCTAAATTCTACCAAAATTCCAGATAGGGTTTAGAACAGTATCAGGGTCAACACACCATATTCCGATACCTTAAGGACGTAGCAAGAAATAAATAGCTATAAATAGATCACCGTATGCGCAACTCAAGTTCTGATTAGTTTACGTCACTCTCAAAACACCACACTATGCGCCAGCAATGATGAAACGTCATAAACTGTTGCCATATTCATTTAAAAGGCCTTCAGAATTCAAATCTACAAAATTGCTGAATTCCAACACCGTGTGTGACTAAATGCGGCATATTGTGAGACTAATTCCGACAGCGCTTCAAAATCGTAATTTGTAATTCCAACACCCTGTGTGAGCTGTGTCGGAATACGACACCATGTGTCACGTGTGTGTGTCGTAATTCCGACACCGTGTCAGAATTAGTTTTTATGTGTCTAAAACTGTCTCTTAAATCAATCCTCTATTAATTTATTTACCACTTAAAATCAGCAAATACAAGTATACTTAAAGGATTCCCAATATATTCACAGACTTATTCAAAAGTCTCAAACCATAATATTCTTTCTACACAAACAGTTTATCACTACCGTAAAATGGGGCTACTTTGACTCCCGGGGTAACTTAGACCACTTTTTGTTTTTTCAACAAAAACCCACAAAACTCAAAAAGACCATCACTTTTTATGAAATTACATCAAAACTATGAGAGGCAGGAGCCAGCAATTTATGGTAAGTGAAGCTAGAGTATAGACCTGTATTTTGCATGTTTCAATTTAAGTTTAACTTATCTAGTAAAAAAATGGCTAGTTGAAAATTTTATGAAATGACATGTTTGCGAAGTGCAAACCGCGATTTTTTAATCAAACAAAAATTTATGACATTCGAGCCGCGAGATTTCATACCTACTGAAATTATATGATATTAGAGCCGCGATATTTCAGACAAAAATAGGACTTTTCCAGACTAGTATATACAGAGTTTAGTCACAAGCTGCAAGCCACAAGTGGCATAGGTATATGCCAAGTGACAAGTTGACAATGACAAGGACAACTTTACGTGGAAAAATATTCAGAAGCTAGCTGTGAATTGACAAAAACACCATGAATATGTCTGGTCAATTTCACACGTACGGTCAGTCGGTCACGTTTCTATGGCCCATTCATAATTTCTTCAGTGAAAAAACTAGAAAATCTATTTTCACCTATAATTTTCAAAAATCACCTATGAAATTATTATTTTGCCTGCAATTTAGGGGAATTTCTGCCTGATACTGTCTTAGACTTAGTATTAGCCTATTAGGCCTATTGAATTTTAATTTTTGTGCAGGCATACTTTCAGAAAATTATTGGTAGGAAAAAGCTAAAATGCATCCTAAGCCTACCTACACAAGACAAACCCGTGACCCGTCTACTCTATGAGGCTCGTGGTTTGAAGCCTTCTGCCTTTTGTTTTAGTATTTTTTTCATAGTCTATTTAAAATTAAATGCATCAGTAATTCAGTATGGATTCAGTAAAGATAAAGCTTCACGCTGCCAAGCATAGTTATTTAAAATACAATTATCGGTAAACTATAGCATATTAATAAACATGAAAGCGATTTAATTGTGTCGTTGTACTACATCTGGTCTAAAGCATCCTTTATTTCTGTGCACTCTGCAACCAAGCCTGTTAAAAGATAAAAGTTGAGAGGTGTCCGCACTCTGTGCCAGTCTTCGTGTTCAATAACTTACCTCCGGGTCAACGTGTATTAAAGTCTTTGGCTTTTTCTTTCGCTGTTTTACAGGGTTATTTTTTGCTGAGGGCATTTTAAAAAGATAATGTCACACTACTGGCTGCGAGCAGTAACTTGGTTTTGTTTTTCTACCGGCACACGAAGAACACTCAGGAGCAAAACACCGACAACCTCACTCGACCATTTTAGGTTCAAACTAAACTATCTGTACCAACTGACGTACGCACTAACCCCGACACTGACAGGTATGCTTGGTTTCGAGGCACAGATGGCAACTCTTTCTTATCATTTTATAATAAACAACGCTAACAATGGTGTTCACACAAGTACAACGAAGAATGTAAATTACCCTATGCCTCACATATACTTATGAATACCATTCTGACCATATAACAATATCTTTATCGCAAATTCACCTACGTTCGCCAAGAAAATTCGTTGTGCACAGCATTAACAGAGAAAGCGACCTACAGAACTTCACATAAAGACATATTATTGCGTAAAAATATTGCGAACAGAAAAAATGAGATAGGTAAATTTAAATAAATCGTTATTATAGGAGATTTCAGATAAGAATAGTGTTTTTATTTTCGAGTAACGTCCAATTGCACTTCTTTGCAGTTGCCATAGGAGCACAATAAGCCACTCTCGATGTTTCGAAATTTTAGCCTTTCTGTACGAGTGTCGGAAGGACGTATTTTGTAGCAAAGTAATAGGATACGCATTCCTGTTCCCAGTTTGTGAACCCATGTCGTTTTCTGTAAAAAATCTCGACTGTTGAAACAATTAAACTAATGATAATATTGCAATCATTTATCATGATTAATTACTGCAATGATGACCGAATATACAATACGCATTATCGAAATTTGTGACTGTTTAGAGTACTTAGACCTAATGTGGTTCACAACTTCATGAACGCAAGCAGCCACCGGGTGAGCCCCTCCCTCATCAGGGACGACTGTCTGGCGTTATCATTGCCAAAGACTACGCAGATATTATTATCTGACGAATGTATGTATGTATGAGCAGACTATCGGCTTCCTATACCTTAACAATCTAATCTATCTCATTTGTAAACTCGATAAACTAATAGAATTCTTTAAAAGTCGTCGATACTGGAGAAAAATCACTGCTCTTTTTGCTGCAGTCATGGGGCGTTAGGATAAAACGTTAATTAACGTGAGAAAGTCCTGATAAAAGAGTTCGATGAACTCTTGCTGACCCCAAACTCTGCTATTTGAAAGCCAGCGCGAGGCTGCGATTGTAAATTTAATTGGTGCTCCGATGTAAATTCAAAGTAAAACAAAATTCTTAAGTTTAATAATGAAAATAATCGCAGTGGTTTCGATATTGATATTGTAGAGTTTAATTTCTTCTATTTAATCGGTGCAAGAAATTTGCGTCAGGTTTCTTTAAAAATTTGTAGTTCTTCATCGGAAAGAATTCCAACAAATTTTATCATAATCTCTGGAGATTAGGCACGAATTATTTACACGCGGTAATTAGGACAAACGTGCATTGGGATACAGTGTTCGGGAACGCGCCTAATAATCCACCACATGATCATTCAACCATGCCACATGATATTGTGGAGCAGGTAGAGACTAGATCGCTCTTGCGGCCGAACTCTAGGCTGAGTTTCCAATTATTATGCCCTCTATTGCAGCACTACTCAAGCCCGTACTCTGTTGCTGCTAATTGAAAATTTATTGATAATTTAAATCAACATAAATAATCATGAAGTTGGTCAAATGAAATTCATTGTCAACTACGACATCAACTTTAGAAGTCTTACCAGAACCACAATATAAAGGAAGAACCGGCTGGCATTCAATTAGATATTTCTGTAGATCAAAGCACCTTATTTGGCTGTACATGATCAATCAAGAAAGGCTATCACGGTACCTGGCGTCGAATGGAGACATCATTCTTAGCTGCACGTGCCTGATTTTGATACATGCGCCGTTCATAGTAGGACCGTTCGCCGCTATCATAGTGGTACTATGAACAGACCATTCATAGCAGGACCTTTCAAGGGGGTTTAGGCCACGAGATAAGTTTATTCAACCGGCGTATGGGAAGAATACTGAATCGAGAAGGCAATTCCTTTGTACCGTGGACTGAGGAGGCGCTATCACGAATTCGTATGAAGAAATTACCCAGTGGGTGTTGAGGTTAGAAAGCATTGACAAGGACGCTCATCTGAAATGAAGGGAAAAGCGTTTGTTGAACAGGATTATAACCCCAACTTTAATTTCTATTCAGATTTAGAATAAATTTCAATTTAGACGAAGGTGAACATTTTAAGAAAGTTTGCAGGATACTTATTTTTTCTGTTGAGAAATTTGAATGAGTAATACACGTCTACATGAATAACTTGACACGTTAACATGATGCTTGTGGGTCGTTGCACTTCATCTACGCAGCGTACATGAATTATACAGTCCAGTATTTCATGCGTAAGTTCGATCATGATACGTGCAAATAGCACGCTTGACAGTTTGAGCGTATATATAACAGGCGCACGTAGTGCGTGCACTGTCGTGTGGTGCGCGCACTGCCGTGTGGTGCGTGCACTGCCGTGTGGTGCGTGCACTGTCGGGTGGTGCGTGCACTGTCGTGTGGTGCGCGCACTGTCGTGTGGTGCGTGCACTGTCGTGTGGTGCGCGCACTGTCGTGTGGTGCGTGCACTGTCGTGTGGTGCGTGCACTGCCGTGTGGTGCGCGCACTGCCGAGTGGTGCGTGCACTGTCGTGTGGTGCGTGCACTGCCGAGTGGCGCGTGCACTGCCAAGTGGTGCGTGCACTGCCGAGTGGTGCGTGCACTGCCGAGTGGTGCGTGCACTGCCGTGTGGTGCGTGCACTGCCGAGTGGTGCGTGCACTGCCGAGTGGTGCGTGCAAGGCAGAGAAATGCAGTGAAAGGAACAGCTAACTATATTAAGATTCATGCTTATTTTTCGTTTGTGTTACGAACTTATTGTAAAGATTTATTTTATTATTATTTAGTACTAAATTTCAATAACCATGCAATAAAGAAGTGCCCTCTTGAATACTACATCGATCAGAAGCCCAGTTATGAAGCCAACAGTCACGGCAGCAAACATGCACCTGTCGTCCTCTTGCCGAGCATCGATCTGCGGTCGGACCTTCCATAGTATCGACGCCAGGCTCGTAAACAAGCCTGAGTTGAGTTCGGTATCGCCGTGCTATCTTTCATTAATATTTTTTGAGAATTAGTTGCTAGAAAAAGAGGATCCCAGTAGAAATACGTGCAATAAAATAGATTCCACTGGAAATAACTGTTAGAAATAAGGTTCCCGCAAGAATATTTTCACTGGGAACCTTATTTCTAACAGTTATTTCCAGAGGAACCTAGTTAACAGTTACTCTCCCGCTCAATGTCGCCGCCTGATTTCATTTCAAGATCTTCAATGTTGACATCATGACAGCATATATAACATTACAAGATGTTATATTGGGTAATATATTAAATGCAATTGAGTGAATAATTTTTTGAGGAAATTTTATGGTACCAAAGAAAATATGCGAGATCGGCAATTCAAGACCCAGATTATAGGGATGACACGAGACCTGTGCTCAAAATTATGGTTCACTACCTATTTATATATTGCGAACATGAATTTTTAGCGTTTGTTTTACTCGCGCAGCACGCCCAATCTAACGCTTATTTATTTAACAATAAAAGGTAAAAATATCATTTGTCCAGCAGAGCTTTGAGACAGAAAAAGGTTAAATATTGCCCTGGGCCATCTCGCATCAATAGCAAGGGACTAGCAGGAGCGCTCTCTCAACAATTGTTCTCTCATTCTTCACATTTGCTCTTGCAGCGTTGGCGACCGGCGACCGCTCTCAATAACGTCTGCAGGCTTGCGTAAAGTGTTGCGTGACACTCGATTAACTTCTGATTATTCTGGCTTAAATCACAATCATACAATAATAATATACTAAAACATAATAACATAGAAAAAACATCAAATATAATTAAGTTTGGATGCCTCTAAATGTTGCATTAGAGTTGTTATGGAACTCCTATTTCCTCAACTCGCCATTTAGTAGTCATCGGTACACAAGTATGTACGAAAATTCTAATACTATTTTCTAATACTATACTCTTGTAATAGCGCATCAATAATATTGGGTAGCGAGTGCCACCCTCGTCTGGAGCGGTGACAGCGCAATCACAGCCGCCATGTTGAAGAGAAGGAGCGGTGCTGGGCCAAACTGTGGTACAGTCACGCTGAAGAGAAGGTGCGGCACCAAACTGTGGTACAGTCACGCTGAAGAGAAGGTGCGGCACCAAACTGTGGTACAGTCACGCGGAAGAGAAGGTGCGGCACCAAACTGTGGTACAGTCACGCTAAAGAGAAGGTGCGGTGCTGGCACCAAACTGTGGTACAGTCACGCTGAAGAGAAGGTGCGGCATCAAACTGTGGTACAGTCACGCTGAAGAGAAGGTGCGGCATCAAACTGTGGTACAGTCACGCTGAAGAGATGGTGTGGCATCAAACTGTGGTACAGTCACGCTGAAGAGAAGGTGTGGCACCAAACTGTGGTACAGTCACGCTAAAGAGAAGGTGCGGCATCAAACTGTGGTACAGACACGCTGAAGAGAACGAGCGGTGCTGGCGTCAAACTGTGGTACAGTCACGCTGAAGAGAACGAGCGGTGCTGGCGCCAAATTGTGGTACAGTCACGCCGAAGAGAAGGTGCGGCATCAAACTGTGGTACAGTCACGCCGAAGAGAAGGTGTGGTATCAAACTGTGGTACAGTCACGCGGAAGAGAAGGTGGGGTACTAAAGTGCGTTGCAGTCTCTCAATTTGCATCCAATATTCCCATGACGCAATTCAATATTCTTCTTTTTATGACGTTACTTATATTTATTACCAAATCGCACTGCTAATATAAACAAGCTATCAACCTCATTCGTAATTTATCGTCACTGATTTTAAAGTCAATGCCTTTTCTATTATATTTATATTTTTTATACATTGTTAAGTGTAAGAATAAATTTGAAGCAGAATTGCCAGGTTTTCGTTTCACAGCTCTGCTCCTTGTTAGGAGCATAGGAGCTCTTAGGAGCTCATAAAGTCATGAATTACGTAAAAGAAAATTAAGTTTTCGTACCTAGATGACCTCCCTCAGGAGGAGACTTTTTTTTTGCCGGTGATGCCACTCTTCTCCCGAACTCAGTATTTTAAAAGCGTGTTCATTGCGAATTTAATGTATAAAATTGAGTTTTTTAGTGCGCAACGTTATGAAGACTGAACAATGACCTAATATATGTACTTGTTTGTATGTAATAAATAAATTTGCTTCTTGTCGTTATATGAGAGCGGTAATATCTTCCTATGGTTAGGAGAAATGGTATTATCAATAACTTGTTTAAAACCTAGTCTTATTTATCACTCATTTATTACTTATCAATATTTATTTTTCCAGCTGCGAAGATGAATTTAAAATTTAAAATTACGAATTAACTATAATATACTTAATGTTCATGCACGGACCAGCACGCAATATCAGAACATAAAAAAACTCAACATATAAAGCTCATGTTTTATCGGGCCGGTGCTAACACGCCGGTTTAACGAACTTTTAACGCCGGTTTTAAGGGTAATAAATAATGCGTAGCCACGCGTCAAACTTGATAAGTTAAAAAGTTTTATATGAAAATAAGATACGCTGCTTGGTAAAAACAACGTGAAAATTTTGCGCACTTTATTAGTAAGAGGAGTGAAGCAAAGAATTGGGCCGCCATACGTATTGATCAATGAATTCAGTAACGGGGAAATGTCTATAGATGAGGGAATTTCTATTGGTCGATAGCGTTAATAAAAATATTGTGCCCGTCAATTGGACTGATAGGACCGATAACTCATCAATAATTCTCACAGCTAGCATGGCTGCGGCTCGCTCCTTGTAATAATCGCCACCGTTTGGATACCGAGTCACCGTTGTTTGGTGACGTAATAGGAACGGAAGGCAAAAGAGATAAACTATTTTCAGTGTGACAGGAAATAAATATTCGGAAAATGAGTAGAAAATAAATAGGACGCCGGAACCTGGATTTGTTATTCGTTTGTTAGCATGAGAAATTTTACGATGCATATACTAGTTTACTAGTGGAAGCTGGCTTACCTTATGAAAATTTAGGAAAAGTCCAAAGTTTTCATTCGAAGCAGTCTCCGTTGTACACTTTGTGCAATTTTTAGGCCATAAAAAGAGAGCCTCTCATTGAGTTTTTACATTGAGTAGCGTTGAGGCTTTACTTGTGAAAACGCGAGCTTTTTTGAAAAAAAGTGAGCTTCGAAAAGTTACTGGAACTCATTAAATAAAAATTTTTTTAAGTTAAAAAAACGCAGAGGATAGGATGTTTCGGGAATCCAGATGCAAACCTTGCCCGCTGAGAAAAATGGCGGGCAGAGAATAAGTTCTTGCGATATGTTTTATTCCGGTCTTTCATCCGATACATGAAATACTCTTCAATAACACGTTATTGTGATTCGCTTCATTCCATTCATTTTGGATGCATGAAATATTCGTTGATATAATACGTTATTGTGATCAGTTTCATTCAATTCATTCATTGGATACACGAAATACTCTTCAATAACACGTTATTGTGATCACATTATATTCATTCATTGGATACATGAAATATTCGTTGATATAACACGTTATTATGATCAGTTTCATTCAATTCATTCCTTGGATATACGAATTAAATACTCTTCAATAACACGTTATTGTGATCACTTTCATTACATTCATTCATTGGATACATGAAATATTCGTTGATATAAACTTTTATTACATTCATTCATTGCATACATGAAATATTCGTTGATATATAATAAGTTATTGCGATCAGTTTCATTAGAATCATTACATTCATTCATTCATTGGATACATGAAATATTCATTGATATAACACGTTATTGTAATCAGTTTTATTGCATTTATTTATTCATTCATTGGATACATGAAATATTCGTTGATATAATACGTTATTGTGATCAGTTTCAGTACATTCATTCATTCATTGGATGCAATGCAAGCGAACAGATGCACAGACATTAGATGTTGAGAACAATCCTGCCTGGTTCAAAAGCCTCTCTGTTCATCAAGAGTATAGAATCATCGCTAAACAACACTGATTCTACCCTGGATTACATGCATGCAGAATTCATTCGCTAACAGGCAATCTCAACACGGTATTCAAGTTATTTCTGTATGGTAGTCAGGTTATTTCTGTGTGGTATTCAGGTTATTTCTGCTCGTTGCTCAGCCTATTTCTGGACCATTTCCCCAACTTGTGCGACAAACAGAAGGGGTTGCGACAGCGCTGGGCAGGTAGGATATAAAAGAAAACAAAATAGACTTGAGGGGCACCAAACCTGAATAAACTGGCGTCCCGTGGCCCTCCTTAATTATAGGATGATCGCTTGCGCAGAAAATTAGGCCTTCAATCGACATTTGCTGCGAATTTATACAGCAAATTTTTGTAAGGCAAGCTCGCTATAAGAGGGATTTGTATCGACTTATACGCATTTTAAAGTCAATGTCTGGTCACCCTTGCATGTGAGCGTGCAGCTCACTGAACAGTATAGAGAAGCGGGCATCGCAATTCCCAGCATGTGAGACAGATTCCAGAGACATTCCAGTCTCGCGGACATGTCGCAACGCGAAGTCCTGGAGGCGTTTTTATTGTTACGGCAGAATGAACGGACGGGCGGCATTCTGTGGACATGAGAGCAGTTCATCTTTGACTTCTAGTATGAGATGATTCTAGTTATACTCTATTGAATTATATTACAACGGGATTGTAAAAATGCAAAGCCATTTGGTAATTTTTATAAAATAAAGTAAATAAGTTATGAGTGAACAGATTGTCTTTGTTGCCAATGTATGAAAATACAAAAATAAAAAAAAATTCGCGTATTTTCCAGCATATTTCTAAAACTCTTATCGGTATAAACCTGTCAGAAATTACTGTAAATTTAGAAGTGAAAAGGCTGATTCATTACAGATTAATTTTTCGTTGTCTCATCCATGCAATTAAAGATGCCATTACTGGAGATCTCTGCCATTAGAATATGAAACTCGTAAAATGTTCGCTAAAAAGCGCACTTGCCGGTAAAAAATAAAAAGGCAAGAAATGATTACGAAGAAGCGTTATTTCTTCACGCTTTGTATTTTGAAGTCAAATTTGTTCACTCGCATAGTTAAACCTATTACGCGATTAAATTTGAAATGCTGTTTGTACTCAGATGAGGGAAAGTTAGTATTTAAATATATTCAGGATGAAATACCTCACAGTTTGAGAATTATGTGAGTAGCAGTAAGAAATCGAAGTCTAGCAAAAGAGACTCTCTACAGTATTTATGGAACTTTGATGTAGTGGCCGTTACTTTAAAGATTAGTGATGCTTGAATAAAATACAAATATACAAACTAAAAATAACATTTACATGAGAAAAAATGGCATAACCCACACGCTCCTTCACATCGGTATGAAGTCATTGAAGTTATATTGGAGTATGAACATACACTGTACTTAGTATACTATGTAGTGGCCCGACTAAAATAATTTCAGTCGACTGATAACTTGGCCATTAGAACCCTCAGGAATATAAAAAAATCAAATGAAAATCTATTATGTTATTCATATTATTATTAGATTAATTTATTATTGCTTATAATATCAATAAAATTTCTTAGAGCTCTAATTCGTCCAGACAAACTCATGGGACGAAGTCAGCTGCCGCGCACACCGCGGGACGTCAGAAGACAATTACGCCTGGGGACATCTCGCCTCTGCTCGTTTGTCTCCCCCGTCATTTTATTATAAAATAAATAAGACTATTTTCCCGCCGCTGATGAAAATATCATATGAGTAAATTAGCTTCCAGATGAGAACCTGGGCAGTCATAACTTCATCACGCGTGGCGGGAGGGAAGCTCACGCTAGTACAGGGTTGGCCTTTGATGCAGCTGAGATCCGTACCCCATTTGCGGAGGCACAGCGCTTTTTCCTACGTTTTAAAAGCGCGTTCAAAATGTTAGAGGTAAAATATTTTAAGAAAAGATTAAAATGAAATATCTGGTAATGCTCATATTTGTAATGTCTACATTACAAACAACTTTCACCAATGTTTGATTGCATAAATACATTTGTATCTAAAGTTGGTAGGATTAAAAGGTAAAAATTATGCTGTCTAACAAGAACTAAATACAACATAATATGAACTTTAAGATCATGCACGTTTGGTAGAACAATTGCGCAATAAATTTGTGATTCTGCAGCATTTAGGGAGAACGGCGACGGCAGCTTGAATCTCAGGCGAGCGAATCATTCGTCGGGCGGCCGTTTACGCATCGGGGAAGAAATGCGATTTGGTTTAGTGCGTCTGGCCATTAGATTACAGACGTGCAGTGCAGCTGAATTTTTGTATCCAAACAGCAATCTTCAGAAAACTGATCGCAACGATCGAGGTGCCAGGAGCCTTGCGTTTTGAAAATAGGCACATTGCACAATTAATCTTAAGTCTAGACCTTTCTTTTACATATTGTTACTAAAAAATATGCTTTCCGAGTTAATAAATGGAATATTTGATCAAAATATTTTTTTGCCTAAAATAAGAAAAAATCGACTAGCGTTTTCAGTATTCCCTGGTTTGACGCTCTGAACCGTCGATAGATGACTTAGATTTCAACAAAAATGTCGCCAATATTCTCCAAATTTTAAAAATAATAAGAAAAGTGTATAATCAGGTTTTCAATCTCGTTCAAGCAATATATTAGTTAAAAAAGCAGACATGACAGCTTCTACTATTAGAACCACCACATAGATAACTATACATAACACTATATTATTGTATAAATTTATTGTATTGTATACGATTCAAATTACTGTCAACATATTATTATAAAGTATATTTTATAAACGTTTTTTTCTTAAACGTTCTAATTTCAGTGTTAAATTATTAATTATTATTGAATATTAAGGGAGAATTCAACAATTGATCATGTACTCGAAAGAAAAATAACTCATAAACCCTAATCAAAATTTTCAGTCGTATAATTAAATCTTCTAAAGTGAAATGAAATCTCAAAAATTTACAGCCATTAAATAAAGAAGATATAAGTTTATGATATGCGACATTAAAGAAAAAACATCACGTCAGCTAGATTTTTCCTTCACTTAGATTTGCGCAGTTAAGTAATAAATGACGTGAGATATAAATTATTAAGCAAATCCCTTGACAGTTAATGTTCAGTGCTGCATCACTAAAATCAAGCAAGTTAATACTTTTTACTCAATATTGAACGTCAATCATCATAACAAACTTCAATTTGGTGAATGAAGCCTACATGACATCAAGGCTTGCACGAATGATTGCTCTTATCGTTAACACATAAACCTAATTGTGTCAAATATGTAACTCTAATCTTTGTACGTATATGTAGTTTATTTAGACATGGGTAGCCAGTTAAAAAATTGATATATTGGAAAATACCCATTATTAGCTTTATTACAAATGCACAGGTATACACGCGATATTTTACTAAATGCTTCGTAGGGCAAAAATGGGGTCTAAAAAACTGACATAACTGAAAACTGAAATAACAGGATTATTGCGGATAGGTTGCCGAGCTCGCATCATCCTGGGGCGGCTAAATTACAATCCGGGATGCTTACAAAACTCACAGGATGCTTTTTGCGCAGCTTCATAAAACTTACCTGATCCCGCACGACGTTTTTATCGCCATCTCCTCCACTGCTGCAGATTGAACCAACAGAAGAAGTGAGCGAAAAGATGGACAATCTTCCATCTCTGCTGCTGGCAGCGTATTCTGAGTAACTGATGGTGTCTATGAAAGAATCGAACCTCACCACTTTACGTCTTGGTTTCCTCATTGGGCACAAACTGCACATGGAGCTGCACATTCAGAAGACTCAAACCTGAACCTAAAAACCTCCTAACCTGAGAACCGAATCTCCATCGCTTCACCGACATTCGTCGCAATAGACGCGGAACTGCGACGCCTCCTTGCGTCTGAATTCTTCGAAGACGCGCTCTACCAAAGTCCCACTTCACCCTGGTTTTATTGTACTAAACGACGTGTTGCTCTGTTGCGGTCACCAACTTCACCCTGGTTTGGTTGTCCTCATGACAGAAAAGCAGGATTTCCGGTTCATTTTCTTCGTTAATGCAGCGTAAGTTATAATAGAATGTTTTGTGGAAGTGCAGCGTCAGTTTACAACTCTGATATCTATAAAAAAATTTCAAGTCAAAGGCTCTTTTCCTTAAGAAATGTCAAAATTTCGCCATAAACGCGCATGTATCTTTTCTGTACAATTTTTAATGACAATCAAGTCCAATGATTTTATATAAAGAGCTTCTGAAATAAAACAATGATAACTTGGAAACTTCACTTCTATGACCGAATTCAGTAGGTCTAAATTTAAATATCTCTTAATTATAAGCATTAATTTCCAGCCATCTATGCATGGATAATATCACTTTAATTCTTTGTCACACTCTTCATTGACTTTTAGTTTCTATTATTCAAAACGTCATATCACTTGATTAAAAGTAAAAAATACTCTTCATTACCATTGCTTGTTTTTACGCTTTATGCATATGAGAATTCCAACAGCACTGAACAAAACATCCACATTTAAAATCCTGCACACTGAAGAATGGAGTTATATAGCACTAGAAATCGGACTACTTTTTTTCATTAATTTTTATCATTTAAATATGTATTCTATATTTCATTTCCATTCCATAAAATCAAGAAATAATCAATAGATATTCGCAAAAGATAATTTTACCCAACGAAAGAATCGAAACGTAAATAAAGGTTGTTCTGAAAATCTCGATCAAGTACGCGAACCCCAAACATTTTCATGGAACTAACGAGATTTGCAATTTCGCGTCTCTTCTTTAGAACAGACAAAGTTTCTAAGCAACGACGGCAAACGCCATCCAATCAAAAATCAAGAGTGAAATAAGGATGCTTAACCGAAGAGCATGAAGTGTTCTTCAATATTCCATTTATGAGTTTCTGGGACATGAAATTAATGAAGCCTTTGAGACAGCGCGTTGTGAGGGTTTCATTGACGCCGTGTAATTGAATGATCGCGAAGGTTCTATTAATTTCTGAGAATACTTAAAAACTTCATCACAACGATGCCATGAATCCGTGAAAGCAAATTTGATCTGTTGTTTGTGATAATAGAGCTTCCTAAACGCAGATAACTTTAGTATTTATTTGGATTTTATCGATTCACAGCTGTTGGCTGTTTCATGATCATATTCGCCTGAGTATGAGTGTACATAATACCTCCTTAGCTCGGTTATTTCCCACGTGATAAAAGCAGCAATCAAATGAACAACTGACGTCCTATAAACATGGCCATCAACTTCAAATGACATCAAACTTCTGCTTACCTCAGTCGTTCTGGCAGTCATCAAACACCCTTTAAACGCTATTGTTAAATGCCTCTTAAACGCCTTCGCCAAATGCCGCTGAAACGCAATCGTGATACGACTCCTTGAAAGCAATCGTCAAACGTCCTCGTCAAATGCACCTCGAACGCAATCGCCAAACGTCTCTTCAAAGCATTCGTCAAAGGTCTCTTAAACGCTCCTTGCGCATAATCCTCGTACACCCCTTTAACGCCTTCGTTAAACGCCCCTTAAACGTCATCATCAAACGCCCTTTGAACGTCCTCATCAAACGCCCCTTATATATAAACGCCCTAGGCAAACGCCCCTTAAACGTCCTCATCAAACGCCATTTGAACGTCCGCATCAAACGCCCCTTATATATAAACGCCCTAGGCAAATGCCCCTAAAACGCCCTTGGTAAACGCCCTCTAGCAGGCAGACGACGCGCTAGTCGTCAAGCGTGTGGTGGTGCAGGGGCAGCAGCGCGGCTTATTACACGTCGGGGGCTCGTCTGAAGGACAAAACTGCCGTGAAAAAATAAGCAATTGGTCACTAATTGAAGTGTCCAATTCCGTGCCGGGGGCTGATCAATGAGAGAGGCGACACTGATAAGCGTATCGGGTGGCGGGTGATGGTGGCAGGTGATGATGGCAGGTGATGGTGGCGAGGTGATGGTGGCAGGTGATGGTGGCAGGTGATGGTGGCAGGTGTGGTGGTGGCAGGTGATGGTGGCAGGTACAAGGGTGGTGGTGGCAGCAGGTGCAGATGATGGTGGCAACGAGCACAAGAAGTGATGGCAGCAGGAAAAGCATGCACTCATAAAACTGAATGGGTTCATCATGTCACAATAGTGACACACTTCCTTACCCACAGCACAAGCAAAGAGTGAACGTAACACTGATACGTATTATTGCCGGGTCAAACAGGATACGGAAGGGCATAATAAATCTATTAATAATCATTTTCATTGATAATAATCTATATTCAAAAATTAAATAATCTATAATTCTGATGTGCGAGAATTAAGCTGAATATACGTTTTTATAAATACAGAGCGATCGCTACGTAGAAAGGGCAAATTTTAGGACCTGAAACACTACTTTTAATTAAGCACTAATTTCGTTTGTGGACACTCGTGGTTATACAGTAACATGCATGAACTATATTGATTGATTGTTTATTGCGCGAGATTCAAACATATTTCAAACAAATCTACGGTATCCGAACTTCAGATTTAACTATCTCATGTCCCCCTCGAGAAAATGAGGGAGATAATTAGTTCTCGTGACAAATTTGTCATAAAAATTTGTTAATTGAAAAGAAAATTATTTTATAAATTGTAGGTAATATCAACGTAATTACTGTTAACATCTTTGCCGACACAATTTTTGCATAATACCAGTATAACTCTGTTTTATGATTACCTCCATTGTTTCCGCATAATTGCTGATCAAGAAATTGCCGCATAATAGTTTAATTAATTAATGGCTATTAATTTAATTAATTAATTAATCGATTCTCCCGGCTTAGCTCGTCGAGCTGCAGCTTCATAATCGAGGCTTAAGCTATAGTCGCCATCCAAATGCAGCGATTAACGCGGACCGACATTGCTTCTTGGTAATCGTATAGGCTTAAAATGCACTCATCTGGGACGACCATTTCTGTAAACATACACGTAACCAAATGCATTGTAAACACACGCCATGCTAGCTAGGTAAAAAATTTCCCTGTTTTCTATGATGTAATTAAGGCCAATAGGAAAAAACCCCAATAAATCGCAATCAGGATTTGCCTTTCAAATATTTAATAACTCATTCAGAAACTTGAGCTTAATATTTCATTATTCAGCCAAATGAATGGATGGAACGCTTTCAGAACACCCCTTTAGCGACTTTGCCTTCATCTTCACAATAAAAAGAAATTTGGGTCACTAACTTCGAAGTTTCGAACTTAAGAGGTACTTTGCAGGTAACTTACCTCCCAAGTATCAAACTAAAGAGGTACTTTGGGGGTAACTTGCCTCCAACGTTTAAAAAGATAACTACAGGTTAAATTCAGATAAAATCCATCATACGGCGATTCAAAAATTTTCATAACAAGAAACCAACAAAGCATTATCTATTTCTGAATTAAAACTCTTATCCACGCAATAAAATACAATAGATCGATATGGTGTCATCCGAATTGAAGGAAATTTGCATGGTATTAAAAGTCAAGTGTTAGTTGTAAGCAATGTAGCTCAGGTGGCGACGTCTGATCAGGGAAACCGAGACTTGAGATCCGAGAGCCGCGCACGCGCCAGCGGGTTGCTATGGCAACGACAGATGAAATCCTGGCCAGCATCGGGAAGAACGACATCATCGGTGGACGAGGGAAGTGGAGGACGAAAGCTAGTCATGCATCGGGAAGAACGACATCATCGGTGGATGAGGGAAGTGGAGGACGAAAGCCAGTCATGCATCGGGAAGAACGACATCATCGGTGGATGAGGGAAGTGGAGGACGAAAATCTGTCCTGCGTCGGGAAAAACTACATCGTCGTAGGGTGAAGGAAACGGAAGAATCGAAACGCCGTTGCGTTCCATCAACACCGCGGCTGACGAGCGCAATCAACTTGTAATCTAGGTGGACTGATCAGCTACTTTGATGAGAGGAAATTAACTTGATCTGATTAACTTGATTGGCTCCAAGGCTTTGATCATGGTGGACAAGATTATTCGTTCCGATCAAGAACTGGTGACGCCAGTGACATTTTTTGGAACATGTGTGGATCTTTGATCGAGCCTGACGACTCGGTCGTGTTGACCTCAGCGACCCTTGGTCCCCCTATTGCTGGGCTTTCGATCGCCAACTTTGATGAACTAAGATCATTGCAATTTTGTATAAAAGTTCTTATCGGCAACTATTTCTATATAAGATAATATTTCTTTCTTGTATAAGAGTTATTATCGGCGACCACCACCCCTGTACTCTTGCTTGTGTACAGGGGTCGCGCAAAACAGCATCACGATTAACACATTCGGGGAAGCTGTAAGATACGGCTGGTTGATGTAATGAAATTAAATATGTAAATTGTGAAACTTGAGGACGTGACCATTAATGTGCCGATGAATGGCATTATAAGCAGATGACATATAAGAGGAGATTCCAGAAGAAAAAGTCTTACAAATGTTTAAATGACATTCTATGAGGGTTAATAGTACAAAGAAAGTCAAGACCGCGGTATAAATGATTATGTGATTAATAGGCGGAATTTGCCGGGAGAAAGAATTCCAAGCAGAAAAATGAAGAAATTAAACTTTTTTCTGATTATATTTTTTTCAGTCTCAGCAGGAAATACGGTACTTCATTACAAGCCAAGAAGACGGCCATAAAAACTAGTTAGGATAGGCATGTAAGGGTACACAAAAGCTGTAAAATTTAAAATGGAGCTGGCTTCAAACTAGCATCGTTTCCCTTGGAAGCTTTCGCTGTTTATGTTTTTCTCCGCTTCTCCCGAAGAAAACTCATATGAGTATGTTATGAATCAATACAGGCGTAATTGAAAGAAAACGCGAACACATTGCGTAGGATATCGTTTTAAACAAGTAACACAGCAGCCTTATATAGCTAAGCATTTATTTGCTTCTGTTGTGGCCGTCTTGGGGCTCCATTGCGCTCCAATATACCTGCAGATCCTTGATACTGCGGAATGTTTTTAATAATAATCTTACATTCTAGCTTCAGGAGATGAATTATTGCTATTTTCACCAACAATAATCCAATGTGATTTTGCATAAGGTTTTTAGATCTCATACTTATAAACCGAAACTGCAATAAACCTGTCATGTTTTTCTTTCGAAAATAAGTAGCAATAAACTTGTTTGGTTTACTGCTGTATAATAGCTTCTCTAGAGCTGGATTATAGGCTAAAAAACGGGCAGCTTTTAGGATTAAGATTTAAGGTCAGGATTGAAAATCCCAGCGCGGGCCTTGGAGAAGAAAGACTGGCACATTTATCGAGACAGTAAAGCTCATGTCAGCGGCAGTTACATCTAATGACAATTAGTGACCTCGTTGGCTCTCCGCATTGTACCCCGATGATGCAGCTCGATGCCCGCGTAATTTCTTATCAATTTGGCTGGCCAAGCAAGAAGGCTCCACAAGTGAAAAAAAAGTTCTGGTGCTTTACTGCATGCTTTTTGCGCGTGAATGAAAATTTTTCTAGAAAATAAGTCTATTTTTTCCTGAGCGTATGTAATAATAATAAATCGAAAGCTTAATTCCATAATAAAAAATCGAAAGCTTAATTTTCCACTGTCAGACAGTTTAACTTCAAAATTTCGAAATGATTTTCTAAGATTTGCGGTAAAATTCATGTAAAATTGAAGCTTGTAGCCACGAAAAAACTAGTTCTAATATTTTAAGTACGGGGAGAAATGTCGCATGTGGTCTAATTGTGGGCTGTACGAAGTTAAATCTTCATTTGAACCATTGCACCAAGTTAAAAAATACAGGCGCATTGAAGGTATAAATCGAAATAGAAATTCCGTTCCTACGACAATAATTTTACCTTCAAAAAGCTCAAAAGCCAGGGTTAAAATCTCGATTTGTTCCCTTTAAATGAGTCTTCACAAGATTCAAGTTCGCTATAATTGATGGACAAATTTACAGGCATGCGACTAAATGAGCATCAGCCGGAAAGGCTCACTTATTGAAGTTCTTGCGAAATCAAACTCATAGGAAGAATGAGTTCATTTAATATTTCATTTCAAATTAAAATATCATTGCTTTATACTTTACCAGATAGTAAAATTAATATTAGTATTACATTGTAATAATAACGATCATAGACACATAATTTTATTATAAGGCCAGGAAATTAACGAAGACCTCTTGACTGTCAGCTCATGGCAACGGCTGGAATTCAAGATCTTGACAATGCTGGAATTTGAACGCAAAGCGTCAAGACATTTATATCATTAGTTAATTATAATATATTTTATATTAATAACAATACACAATATAATTCTTATATGGTAATTATAATTTACATAATATATATTTTATCATTATTAATTCATTATTTCTTTTGAATCAATATTTTATAAGTTATTTTACAATTAATACGTGTCAATATATTTGTATTCAGTTCCAAAATAAAATTTAAGAAATTATTTGATCATGAACATCGAGCAGATTAAGTAAAGCTCTTGCATGCCTACAAGTCAATCAGTTTTTCGGAGGTCTTGGAATCCGTAGGGATTTTGAGCCCTCCGAACTGCAGGTTAAACGCTGGTTGGAAATTCTGTACATCGGCAAGCATAATCCTGACCCATAAAAAAGATATTATAAGAATTCTGCGTGCTCTGCTCATTTGAAAATCCTTCATCAGTGAGCCAGACTACAGGGCAGAGGACTTAAAACACAAATCTATAAGCACTGCCGTCTGGGAGCCGCCATTTGACCAGCGGCGTTTATCGGCGTTTCTGTCTCTATTTCAGCTCGTTGACCTGACAACACTGAGCCATCAGAGCAATTCGGACGAAGATATTCTCTTATAAACTTCAGGACTGTCGACGCAGCGTCATTCGAGAGGCAGGGCAGCTTGAGAAAATATAAGTATTTTTCAGAATGGTTTTTGAGAAAATCATCTCGACTGATGTCCAACTATACAACAGTAAAGCCGTGAAAAGCCAAGGTATCAGAGCACGGAACTACGGTGCATTTGTTGCAAGAAGAACTGTGTATAAGAAAATCGATTTCCTAGTGTCAATTGTGAAAATGGAAGGGAAATGACCGCAACACTCATAGTACAACGGTAGTCATTAAGCATAATTGTAACATAATTTCCGTTATTATATCGAACATGTGAAGGAATGCAAGGTACGAATTGTTTCCATAAGCGGGTAAAATAACACAATGAATAATTTGCAGCGCCAAAAACAACAGATATTCGTAACAAAACGAGAGGTAAAGCACGTCGTTCATCTTAATATGTTTCCGTGCTATTACAGTAAATGGTCCTCAGGCTGTCAGAGGCGGTATGTTCTGGGTAGCATGACTACGGAATTTAATGGGACTGGCGCAGTGGGCTAAGCAGCTAAAGGCCTCAATAGAAAAAAGCTTTATTGAAATATGAACTCCAGGTAATTTAAATATTCTAAATATTCAAGCTAACGCAAGGCCCAAGCATCTCTCGAAGAATTTGCAATGGTGCAAATATTACATTTTGATTGCGACTTGACTAATTTTCGAGTGTAGGCGCTTTGAAACAAGTAAAAATACAGGCACTATACTGATGAAATCTCCTGCAGACAACGTAATAACGATGAAGGCAATCAGGCAATGTTATGACGAATGCAGTCAATTTGGTCGGCCTAGCTATAAGCAGTGTTTTGTTAACGAGTACACTCTTATAAAACAGAGCCTTTTCCAAGATCTTTCAAGGGTCAAATTAAGATTGAATTTTTTTCATCAGGAGTAGAACGACTCGACGTGAACAAGCCTGAGCAAATACAACAAACGAATAGAGGCGGGCAGGGGGAGGCGGGGGTAGCAGGGGGAAGTGGGTCTCGACGGCGCCCGAGGGGGACTGCCTGGCCTGCAGGGCGCCACAGGCCCCCAGGAGGGCGCCACAAGCCCCAGTGAGGCAGGCCTAGCTTTATAGAACAACAAATAAAATAAGGCCCATATTTCGGTACCGTGAAAATTTAATTAGTAAATCATCCTCTCTTCCCACGCAGAAAGAAAATTAGCTTGAGGAAAAAGCTTGAATCAACATCCCTTGGACAGATATGTTCATCAATAAATTTTAGAATTATGAAAAGAAATAGCTAAGGGTGCTTACTCGGCTAGATAAAATAGTGACATGTAGTGACATGAAACTGATGAAAGTGTCATGAAAGTGGCATTAAAGTGAAGACTATGCAGTGAATTGAGCACGAAAAACGGTGTCATCCTCTGCGTCTTTCATGAATTATACAAAATACGTGTATGTATTTGCAGGCTTGTGAGCAACATCTACATTACAAGGAATAAAATGTTTATTCAAAAGTTTAGATGCAATGCATTGTAAAACATCGAGGGTAAAAGGGTGCCTGAAAATTTGGTTAATCTTTTCTGTAGTGGATTCATATTCCGTAGCAGTTGAGATTGCAGCGAATTGGCAACAACAGGCACGTGAGCAGCTTAATCCACACTAACACTACAAATTATCTATTTACGAACTAAATTTGGCCACTATTATTTAATCAGAGTGACACAGTTTAACGTTCAGCCTTGAGAATTTTGAGAGAACGTTAATTTTAGAGTTTTGGTTAAAGCCACGCGGCTGAGATGATCTATTGTAGCCTACGAGTCGGTAACATAAACAACGGCAAATTTGGGTGCCTTGAATAACTAAGTTAAGTGAAGGATAGTTGAGGACAGATATGAGAATTAAAATATTGATTATATTGAATAATTGAATGATAACGGAAGATAAAAGTTTTGAAAAAGAGGAAGGAATATCAGTTTATTCAAATACACTCCGCTTTGATGTGATTTATCACAAACTCAATTGAAACTCAAGCTATAACTCGTCGTTAATTCCTTCAACTATTCGACACAAACTTCAAATTCTGATGTATTTTAAAAGTTTTTGCATTGAATTCCTTTAGTTTGTTGATGGCCTGAAAGACTCAGTAAGTCCATTCGTAAGACCAAAACAGGGCATTGCAATTTCCATGCGAGCGTGCATGCATAATATTTCGAGAGAGTGATAAACAAAAAATGTAATTATTTACTTTGCTACATAAATGAAAGTTTTTGCGGGAGTACGATCAACGGGGTTCGAATATGATTAACATTAAATAACAATATATAATTAAATAATAATTATATATATTATATATATATTATAAATAATAATTATATATATATATATATAAATTAATAACAATAAATAACAATATAATTAACATTAAATATCACAAAACAAACCCTGCGATCAGGATAGAATATTGGCTACTTCTCGATGCTCTGCAAAATCAAATATGTAGGAACTCATCTAATCAGATCAGAGAGCACAGGTGTATCCGACATTGGAAAAATTATAATTACAATGAGAATATAAATCTGTAATATTGAAAATTGCCCTTATCTCTCCATTTATAACGTGAAGTGGTATAACTCGAGGAAAAACGCAAAGCATGCGAGTTCTTTTTCTGCCAGGGGCTGGGGCTGATACAGTAGCGCGTTATGTACTTTAGTGTTAAACCAATATTGGTAGCGTGTCCTGAATAATAAGGAGCTTTGCCACGCCAGACTTCGTTAAATTTAGTGCTTCGTTCCTAATAAGAAAATCAGGTTGTAGGCATTACAATGCTGCAATAGAGAAAAGTAAGATTTTCATTCAAATTATCAGAAATTCAAAGTTCAACTAGAAAAACAATAAAAGAATGTTTCGTGATTTTCCTAATTATAATTGAATCACTAAAAAAATTTATGATATTTCAAAAATATTATTTAGCAAAATAATAGTAATAAAGATAGATTTTCATATAGGCGTTTATGTCAATAAAAAATGTACACAAGTAAAGTATCAATTTCCAGGTATTGCTCGGTGGAGCTCGAGATGGTATGGTCTGAGACCCATGCAATTAGCCAACGTCGCTACAACGATCGATCTGCTAGGAGAGACTCAAGTGGACTTAATTAGGTTCGTTAGACCGTCAACAAAACACAGGAGAATATTATTTATTAATTACACAGTACGCACTTGTGAGTTTATCTAAGTGCTTTGTCTATTACTATGGTTCAATTTCATCAAAACTTGATAATTTAGGCCGGCTAAAAACTGCTCTGGACATTTTTCGGATTCTAGAATCGCCGTATATATCCAACAGTAACTGTAACTATTTGCCGCTTTACAAGTATTCAAAAGAGGCTCTTTAGTCTAAATGATTAAAGTATAACAAGAGCAGTCAGTTTTCATATATGCGACTGGTCAAAAACGTTGAAACGTTGACGCGTCGAAAAAAACGTTGAAACGTAAAAAAAGGGAATAAAAAATAACTGAACAAAATAACAATTTAGCCAATTCGGGATAAAAAAATAATAAACTATGGGAAAAATTTTTGTGGATAGATTGAACTAAAACGAAGGGGGCAGCTACACAAATTATATTATCTAAAAATAAGCAGAAAACCAAAAGATGAGGCAGCTCACAACATTCGCAGCCTGGCAGCACACACTGCATTAGCCTTCAGTGTCACAAAGAGCAAGTGCAGCACAGAGAATTTTCACCAGAATCAGGTCCAGCACGGAGTGTATGAGACCAACATAAAATCAGAGCAATGAATTAGATTTTGTGTAAATAGTGATGCCCTTTCTGCACTTGAGTGGGTCATTCTGATCCAGTTTGACGCGGCAAAACTGAGCATATCTACTTCCGCTCTCTGCTCGTCACTATTTGGACAAATGTCAAGAAAATCTTTCATCATTTGGACCATATAACCTTCTTTTTAGCGCATTTTCTCATTTATGGAAAAACTGCACTATTGTGCTCGCCATGACCGTCTGTCTGTCTGTCCGTCCGTCTGTCCGTCCGTCCGTGACCTCAAGTTTTCGTCGACGAGAAAATGCGCTCTCTGTCTCTCACTGCAGTGAGTACTGAGTTATATTTTTTTTGAAGTGTGTACGAAGGAGAACTCCCCATCGTGGAATTGGAATAGCAATGAACATGAATATGAAAATGAAAATTAACTTGGTGTAAAAGATATACATATATTAATTCATAAAAAGTTTCGCGGAAGAGAGAAATTTGTTCAAAGAATAAAAGGAAAATATAATAGGAAAAGTTCGAAAATAAAAAAATAATTGCAAACCATTGTCAAAAAATGAAAACCCTACAAAATAAAAAAAAAACAATAACGAATAATACATTCAGCTTCATGAAGGTAAAGGTGTAAAGTGAATAGGTATTAGTTAAGGATTGTAATGTTCAATTCTAGAAGTATATTTGACCACAACGTGCTCTCATATTAGTAATCTTCTTCACTTAAAAACTTGTGAACATGAACGGGAATTAACATCAATTAAAAGCATTGCTATTGAGTGTCTTTCTAATAATATATGTTTAAAAATTAGTTTTTAAATACATCACTTCTAAAGAATCCAGTGTCTCCAATGTTAAAAATGTACAATGAATTTCTAACTTTATTTTCGAATAATAAAAAATTAATTTTTCATTTTTTTAATATATAAAATTTTTCTTTCAAAATTATTAATTCTGTCAATTGATTCATGCATTGCCTCCAACTTCACACAAGTGTGCCAAATTTCAGAACAATTGGACAGGTAAAAGTGTGTCAAATATTAATTATAAGATTTGTGGCTGACAAAAATATTTTTTTACTTTTTTAATATTGAATTTTTTTATTATTTATTTTGTCATTTGATTCATGCATTGTCTCCAACTTTACGCAAATGTGCAAAATTTCAGATCGATAGGATAAGTAGAAGTGTGTTAAATTTTGATTATAAGATTTGTAGCAGACAGACAAACAGACAAACAGACAAACAAGAAGTGAAGTTAAAGAGAAGTGTTGTAAAAAGGAGCATATGCACTATCATGTGTGGTAATCGACCCAAGCAGTTCAGAAGCAGCAAAAAAGTTCCGAGCTTCATGCAGTGATGATTCATCTGCAAGTTTTAACAGGCACGTGAAGGTCATCGTCGTATTATTCATATGCACATTAACATCAGGAGCGGCCAGTCAATGAAGTGACCGAACTGTATAGCAACAGAAAACTTCTAGCGATAATCGCAAAGCTAATTTCATATATAAAAATCGACATGAGCTGAGATGGAGAGTTTTGATCTAAGGAATGGTAATGCAAACGCAACGGAACTTTTAATCAGAGTGCTAACCAAAATAAAAATTATAAAGTCTTTGATAACGTGAAAGCCAAACAATCCATACGTATAGGGGGCAAGGAGAGCATTCCAGATGCACGCATGTGACACCGAAATCTTAATCCTGTATCTATTACGATGAATCTCGCTCCTTCATCTCACAAATAAAACTACAAAGCAATAAATAAATCGGAATAGTGTTGGAACACTCAACGCCCTCCCCCTCTCCCCCTGAAGCCCGCAACCTCTGTGTTGCCGCAGCAATCAGCCTAAAGGGCTCGAAGGAAGCCTGAAAGTCACTTCCTGATGTCGAAGAAATGCGTTGTGCGCAATGCATGCGATCAGGTATCTATACGGTGAGGTGAACACGGCTTAAGAGGTGGTGACAGCAGATATCTATACGGCGTGGTGAACACGGCGTAAGAGGTGGTGACAGCAGATATCTATACGACGTGGTGAACACGGCGTAAGAGGTGGTGACAGCAGATATCTATACGGCGTGCTGAACACGGCGTAAGAGGTGGTGACAGCAGATATCTATACGTGGCAGATATCTATACGGCGTGGTGAACACGGCTTAAGAGGTGGTGACACCAGATATCTATACGGCGTGGTGAACACGGCGTAAGAGGTGGTTACAGCAGATATCGATATTAACGTGGAAGAGAAAGTGAAAAATAACAACCGCGCTTAAAGTTCTAAGAGATCTCTGACATTAAATAGGCATAAACAATAAATGCAGTAACCATTTGCATAATTTATCTCTAATAAGCCTCTCACGATAACGCGTAAAGCCAACAATAATTGTAGCTCATGGTTGTCGTTCGTGGCTCTCAGGGCCCCAAATAACTGACAAAAATCACGACGTTGAGAATTTTTACAACAATCCTAGAAACTAAAAATCCTAGGTATTTAGAAACTTTATTCAAATGGCAATGCATAGGAGAAACTTAATCGAGATTTCATTATTTATAACGTAAAAAAAGAAATTATTGAACGTATTGAATATATTTTCTAATTTCAGAGATTTACTTAACAAGTTTACATTAAAATTATATCCACACTCAGAGAAGCGAGGGGTCTTTGTCCAAATAGCGATTCACTGTTTGCCATTGTTTGTGTCATGTTGACCCAGTTTGGCCAGACTTTATAGCGTATCAGTGCTACGCACAGAGAGTAGGTCGCTATTTAGACTGTACTACCCGTTAATGTTTCTCAGTGCATAATTAAAATGACCCTACACACGAAGACTACAAAGAGACTTTATACAATGAAGCTCAGCAATACTTACTTTGATTTAAAAGCACATTTTCAAAAAAAGTAATCTTCATTTTTAAATCTTACTCAACAATTTAGGTAAAATTTTTTGCTTTATTATGGATGGATGAAACTCGTTTGCGAAAAAGTTTCGGAACCGAAAAAAACCCTCGGAATCTGGTCGACCTTTGTTTCAATTCTCGCTCCATTAGAAGTCTTTGTTTGACTGGTAAAAAAATTCTCAGTAAAAATGAGACCTTCATTTGTTTTATGTTCGTACAGAAACCCAGCTCGTAGGAGACCCAATTTAATTGCAAATATTAGTTCAGGGCAAGAAGCTGCAAACGAACCGTATTAGTTTCTCCATGTGAAATTTCACCTAAAATAATAATTTGATAGTTGATTGTGAATAAATAATATAGAGATATAGATATAGAGTCGAAAACAACAAAAGCCAATATCTCATAGCACAACAAGTACTTCCAACAACAACCCATAAGGTTATTACAACATTCTGGGTCAATTTAAGCCGTCTATCATAACGCATTTTTGTGTTCACATTAAAATGTTTCATTTTAGAACATTTCAAGATATTCACTCAGCTTCATTTAACAAAATATCATTTTAGAACAATATTTACTCTCGTTAGAAGCCACCATTCGCCTTCAAATTAGAACGTTTCATCCTAGAACAATTTGATCAGTCCTTCAGAATGTACAACCTGCATCTATTGTCCAACATTTCATTCCAGAAAAATTTTCAAAACAAAATATCATTTTAGAACAATTTGACCCGCGCTATGTAAAGTATCGTTCAGCTTCAGAACTTTCCATCGCCGTCTAGGCTGCGCTGTGCTCCAGCAAGTGGCGTCAAGTGTTGATCGCTGCGCAGGAAGCGGAGCTCGCTTCCGGCGCTTAGGCCGGGACGTCTCGAGGCTGAGGAGCGTCTCGATTGTTTGCTCGAGACGCAGCCTCCGGCCGAGGCTGGGAAGCCTCGAGGCTGAGGAGCGTCTCGATTGTTTGCTCGAGACGCAGTCTCCGGCGCTTAGGCTGGGACGTCTCGAGGCTGAGGAACGTCTCGATTGTTTGCTCGAGACGCAGCCTCCAGCCGAGGCTAGGACATCTCGAGGCTGAGGAGCGTCTCGATTGTTTGCTCGAGACACAGCCTCATGCCGAGGCTGGGACATCTCGAGGCTGAGGAGCGTCTCGATTGTTTGCTCGAGACACAGCCTCATGCCGAGGCTGGGACATCTCGAGGCTGAGGAGCATCTCGATTGTTTGCTCGAGACGTAGCCTCCGGCCGAGGCTGGGAAGTCTCGAGGCTGAGGAGCGTCTCGATTGTTTGCTCGTGACGCAGCCTCCGGCCTGCGTCGGAGAAATGATCTAAAACTCCTACGCGGTCGGCGAGAAGAAAATCGAAGAAAAAAAGGGAACGTAAAACATGGAATAATTGAACTGAATTTGGGCACTGGAAGAAACGCCGCTGCAAAGTAAATTGTAGAAAAATAACGCAGTACTGTAGTTTGAAAAAAAAATCAGTTAGAAAATACACGATTGTCCGAGACACCGAGTTTGACCCACAATAATAAATACGAGAAAAGCGAAAAGATGAAAATGTATATGAAAATGTGAAAAATGGTCGAAGGCAAAAGAAATAGCAGCACGGAGGCAATCGAACAATAAAGCAGGTTCAGAAGCTAAAGAATCAACTTTAACGAGAAAGAAAATAGCAACATAGACGAGTTATAAAGGTGCCTGAAACACCAAAAATAAGTCGTGAAAAACGTTCTGAATAATATTGGGAATAACTGGTGCACTGAAGGGAATAGCTATATGACCGTGCAAAAATTTGTATCTAATTAATAGAGTGAAACGTAATAAGGGATAATGTAATAATAATGAATGAAATGAAAATGAAAAATAATGAAAAATAGATAAAGGGATGGAAATCATATTATTGACGAGAGGGAGAGGATAAGGAGACGTATATAAAAGAATTAGAAAGAAAATACAGTTAAAAATTTGATTCTACTAAATACAGGGTGTACCAGAATTAACTGACCCTTTTAATTTGTTTATAAATAAAAAACTAAGAACGTTATGAAGTTGAAACTTGTTTTATTCAAAAGAAGAACATTTTTATGGTAATATTGTATCCTAGTTTTTAAATATAATGTCTTTTAAATGCCCACCACAATTGTTTTGACAAAATAGGGCTCTTCTCTTCGTTGCTTTCATAACCTTCATTAGTAATTCTGGCGAAAAATTAGTTTTTTTTTCATTAGAAAAAATGATTTTTTTTGAAGGACTGATTCTTGTTTTGAAATGGATCCTGTAATCATGTGAACTTCTGTTATTGACATCGTCCTGATGTAGGTTTGCAAAATTTGCGTTCTTTCTTCTTTGCTGTAGCGAATCATGATGAAAATTTAAGGCTTGATAATTAAACACAAATTTAGCAAGCTATACAGGATAATGACGTAACTATGATACAATATTATCATAAAATGTTCTTCTTTTAAATAAAACAAGTTTAAACATCATAACATTCTTAGTTTTTTATTTATTAACAAATTAAAAGGGTCAGTTAATTCTGGTACACCCTGTATAAACCTGGTTGAAACTAAATGCGCAAATATTATTTAGTGTCTTAGGACATTAATTGGTAATTATAGCAATTATATGGTGCGGGAAGAATCAATGTAAGGTTTTATCGAAGCTCAAGACAAAAGTTATAAATATTAATGAATATTACTTTAAAGTAGCCAGGACATGATCGCATCTGCTGATAGTCCGAAACAAGTTACCGTGGGTACATTTTTTACGTATGCGAAAATAATTTGAACAAAATAGTAAATAAAATTAAAAGCGTTTTTGAGTAGCAAAATTTTATATTATTTTCATTCGCTAACTGAAGCTAGTCGACATTTGATTATATTCAAGTAAAATCTGCTTTCAATTAATCAGTTCTCTCAATTTATTAGGATGAATTTGTTGTATAATTGATGGTGCGATGGTTGCGTAAAAAGACAAAAGAGAAAGACTTTCCGTTAACCGTTGTTGCAATTCCCAGTATAAGCACGTAAGGGTACACTATGGCTGTAATATTTACAGTGGCGCCGGCTTCAAGTCTTCCTCACACGCAAGATCTCACAAAGGAACTAAACCCTACTATTCATCATATCAGTTGTCAGGCTGCAACAGACATGAACGAACAATGGATGATTTTGTGAGAATAATTATGAAGATTTTCTTGCGACTTTCACTGGCATCGAAAAATATTTTTTAATAATAATATTTATTGTGACTTATAATGTAATATTCCACGCGGTGAAATTGAAATTCTAGTCAAATCAGATATGGAGTTTGTTTACGTTTACTTTGCGTTAGTGTTAAAATCACAGAATTTTTTTAGAAGCCGTGATGTTAGTTCGAGAAAGGGGAGAGTGAACGTAATCTAAATATTTTAGTTGGATCCTTGAAGGCATTTGCAAAAGCTCAAAAGATAACTTTTTTTACCATGGTAAACAGTTTCTCATAATATAACTTATCGAATATAACTTATACTAGCTACCATGCCAATATATTTCCTGGTTGATTCAATTGATAACGCTCCACTTCCTGGTACAAGCCATAACAAAGGCAGCGTTACTCTACGCGCACTTCAAACAATAGCTTGTTGGCCGCCAGCATCGACCAGCACTTCATACATCAGGTCAACAATATAGAACCCGTATTATAATGCCCGTCAATAATAACAGTTGAAATAACAATAGAACCCGTACTATAGTATTCGACAATGATAACAGGCAGAATAACAATAGAACCGGTACTATATAGTATTCGTCAATAATAAGAATTACAATAACAATAGAGCCCGGAATGATAGCAGCATTAGAATAATAATATAGTCAGTAATATAATAATAAGAGCTAGATTAACAGAAGAGCCCGTAATGTAATGTTCGTCAATATTAAGAGTTAGAATAACAATGGAGCCCGGAATCATAGAAGAATCCGAATAACATTTGAGTCATTAATAAGAGTTAGAATTACTAAATAAGATAATAATTATTTACTTGTAGATTACTCGTGACTGATGCTGACAAACTTTATCAACTATAAGTTATTTCTCTCAATTGTGGCCACTTCCTTTACACAATATGAACTAAAATAATTCTCACGAAGAAAAACAATTGCAAAGTTTTCAGCGGCGTCATCGCTGGCCAGTAGGGGGCGGCACTGAGGGAGCGGAGTTAGGATCAACAGGTGGCAGGCCGTGTACCGCCACACGCTGTCGCCACGCTCATATTTGAGCTGTCGTGCACTCAGAGAAAACAGTGAAACTTTGTCCAAATGATGTTGAACTTTTTGCTCTGTGTGGGTAAATGTGACCAACATTGGCCCGGCAAAAGGGTGTATAACTGCTATGTCTGCTCTCTGCTTGTGTTATGTGCAAGGAAGTGTGCCATTATTTGGACAATATGATCTATACATTTTATTGAGAGTTCTATAACAGAAAAAATATACAGGGCCCTTATTTAAAATAAATCGTTACGAGTTCGTAAACCCGTTTGCCAGCCATTGACGGCTTTTCCACAAATCAGAGACGCGACAAAGGCCACTAATTAAGTGTCCTTAAGCAAGTATATAACGGCTTCTGGTTAAGAATCTCGCAATTCAGTTGGACGTTGCTAGATGTCAAACTTACATCACACCAAACCGATACGAGAAATAACAGGGACTCCAATCGAATATATCAACTCTCACTAACAGGTACGTGATCATATCTAAAAACGTTATTATTGAAAAAAATAGAAGACAAAATCTTTCATATAATAAATAGTCATTAATGTAATTGCTAAAAGCGCAACGCTTGAATAAATTTTATTCATCATCTTTATTACTTCTCTGATACAAAATTCCAGAGCTAAGTCATCAAATTCTTCAGTAAAATCATTGATAAACATAATAATTTAGCCGATATGCGCAATTCTGTAGCTCGCGAAGGCCCCGACGGCCGGGCTCAGCTCCCGACATCAGTCAAAGTTTTGCCGAACTTCAAAAAACGCGAAGAGATAAGCGGGAGCGGGTGCCTTCATTTCCTGTTACCGCCGTTCAAAAATCAGCAGGAAATTGCGAATATCCCAACGGGAATGTCGCTAATAAAAATTGTGAGTAACACATTGTGTATGAATGATGGTCAAAAATAATGGTTGTTTAAGATACTAAATATTTTATAATTACACAAAAATCAGTGTTCTTTCTTGTGGGATCAAACAATGGTTAGTTCAGTGGCCACATGTTCCGTTCTCTGGCGCTTCAGCTTTTTATCTACAATAGATAACTTTTCCGTTTACTCTGTGACGATAGAGATGTTAACTTTACAAATAACACCTAAATTCATGTATGAATTGACAAGATTCAAGTGGAATTCTTTTCTATATTTTAAGTTGCGTGAGGTTATGCTAAATTCATTAGTGTAATTGTAATAAAGAAAACTAAACGGAAATAAATTGTATTTTGATGAATCGAGAATCTGTTTATCGAAAAGTCAGTTCCGGTCTCCTCAATAAATTTTCTACATCTTTTTTGAACCAAGAGAAAAATTATATCACTTTAATATCAGATTAATAAGGTACATAGAACTATACGTAGATAATATTAATTCCCAATGAATGATAAATAATGAAATCAGAATAATTAAAAGCTACAAAAAATAATAGTTCATATTGGTCTCGAAAAAAGTTAATGAATTTTGTTCACGTAAAGATGAAATATAGTTTCTCACAGACAGAAAATTCTCAAAAAGAGTAAGGACGTTTTTCTTAAAATAAAAGACACATTTACTGTATCTGTAGAAAAATACAGCAATTGTTTTGAAGCGCCCAAACCGAAA
This sequence comes from Hyalella azteca, assembly GCF_000764305.2. Lineage (NCBI taxonomy): Eukaryota > Metazoa > Arthropoda > Malacostraca > Amphipoda > Hyalellidae > Hyalella > Hyalella azteca. Next base: position 1,116,025 of record NW_025934720.1, on the reverse strand, counting down.
ATTTCGAAAACACCTCAATTATATAAAGAACGAGACTATATAACGAGCCGTGTTGCTCTGAACATTTAAGTCGACCAGAGTCGCGTATTTTGAAGAGCTCCGAGCAGATTATTTTCTCGACCGACTTCCGCGTAGCGTCTAAAGAAACTTTTCGTAAACATCGTCCCGAAAATGCAAAGCAGCAAATCAGGGAAGTTTTGTAGCGGCACGAGCGACATCTATTCATGTTCTTCGTTCAATAAAAATTGCAAAAATTGCAGTTGATGTCGAATGTCACTAAGAGCCTTTCCCCCCTAAAAAAAACCCGATCTCTACTGAAGAGGATGATGAGAAACTCTCGACAGAATAAGGCAAAAAAAAAACCAACATAACTTAGAGAGGAAAAAGAGCAGCAATGGATTAGCCTTCCACGAATTGTGCGCGTCTAATTCACATGCAGTTTGCTCCAGTTGGTCCGCCAAGGTTTGCAAAATGGCAGAAAATTATAAGGTGATATTGAGAGCCTGAAAAGATGGCAATGGTAATTATTATTGATTGAATTAAAGTATACGCTCCTGCGCATTAATAAGTCAGGGGATACTTTGAGTCATTTCAGCGCGCCGGTATCAATAAAGTCATCAATATAAACTAAAAAAAACAATCTGAACTTAAAAGATCGGAATCTTCATTTAATTTTACTCGATCTGTAAGGATTTTACACAGTCGAGTTTTAAATTTTAAAAGTTTATTTAATTAATGAAAACAGAACAAGGAACTTTGGGAGGAAGCAGCAACGGCGCATCCACATATAGTTAAGATTTCATTTATTTTGAATTCATTAAAAGGCTGCAAACTGCTCTTCTGGTAACAGCGCAGAAGTTAGGAAGGTCTTTGTTCCAAAGCAGGCTTAGTTCCGAGCGGGGCAAAATACGAGGTCTTCTGGTCAAGTGTCCTTAGCGCAGTGAAGTAAACATGACGCCAGATGACGTATACGTGACGTAAAAGAAATATCGTCGCAATGGGAAAAGGCGCATCCACTGCAGGACCCGAAACTTGAATGTTGATACTAGAAAGAAATACAAATTTTATCAGACTTGTCTAAGGATCGTTCAGGCAAACTAATGACACGATAATTTCAGGATTGGCACAAAGATATCAACACATTAAACCAACCTGAGGTTTTTAATGCCCAGTGAATTGATTAATTCTATTTGATGAAGCGAATGAAGAATTTAATTTTAGAAATCGAGAGGAAATCAGTAGGAGGAGTAGGAAGTTGGACGGAAGAAGACAGTAAGAATAGTTAGAGGTTTTACTGCGTGTTGAAAGAAGAATAAAGACTTAAATTAGGATGGCAAAAACCGCAACAGTATAATAAACTGCCGACGCAAATTGCACATGCCCATTTCTTGTAAATAGATTTATTTTAATACAATTTAATATAGATTTGATATATAGTTTGATATAGAAATTTGATATAGAAATTTGATATAGAAATTTGATATAGAAATTTGATATAGAAATTTGATATAGTAATTTGATATAAATTTGCTTAAAAGTATACAACTTGTGGTAGTCTTAAAACGATGTCCAACTTCCTACAGGAGCAAAAAAATAAGCACAGTTTTTGCAACCAAACAAAACGAAAATGACACACGGCGTTCACACAAAATAAGGAATAGAGAACCAGGTTTATAGGAAGTTTGAGAAATACTTAATGATTGATGAACATGATGACACTGATTGGCAGGCGGTACAAAATTTGTAGTTCGAATTGGTCACTGAAGGAACCGACCACCGCTCGGAACTGCTTAAAATTGAATCTCCCGATTTTGCTCGCGCAGAACCCAACGTCAACTTGTCCGCACAGCTGGACAAAAAAAGACGACCGCACTGCGCGCAAAAATTAAATCATCTGATGTTTACGTAATTCTCGGTGAGAAATGTTAAATTTCTCACAGATCTTCATTCAATTTTACGCGATCTTCATTTAATTTTACTTCATTTAATAGCGCGATAATTAATGATATGGAAAAAGCTCAACACCTACACTCTGAATTATCTACACACATTAATAATTGTAATTTTTTGAGTGCACAATAATTGGACCAGAGGATCTAGTCACTTGATTTGGTCCACCGCAGCGCAGCAAATGATTGATAATTAAGCTATCAAGACCTCGGCTGGGAACAGACGACGCAAACAGTAAAATCGCACCGACACGAGGAGTAATGAGACCCGAAGCGATCAAATCTACACTCAGTGGAATGAGTGAGAGTTTGTTCCATAAGCGACACATTTTTTGACTTCGTGTGGGTCATCCTGGCCCGGGGGCGTAGCAGTGCTCATGCTGTGGGTAAAAAGTTGCGTCGGCATTCGGAAATATACTTTTCTTAGTGTACAAATAGAAGCTAATTTTACCCTGAGTTGTTATTGAACGGTTGGTACGGCGATGCTAATGAACTAAAAATTATAATTTTTATGAAATAGAAATTTCTGAAATGAAGCGTTACTCTAGCCGTTCAATAATTTATTTGAAAAATCATCATTGCAATCAGTAAAAATCTTCGCGTATCTTGGACTTCAGTCTAAAAAAATTGGATAATTAGCCGATAACTGTTAATTAACAACATTAAAAACGCATGACTCATTTAAATTACTTCTGTCGGTGAAAAACCCGCACGCTCATTTTATAATTTCAGAATATAATGCGCTGTAGCTATAATTGACGAAATCGTCTATATCAACAAGCTACCAACAGCGCAAAATACTTTGATTGCGCCGAAAACACGTGTTGATGGTGTTCGTCAATAGTTCTTTAAAATAATTATTCAAAAATTATATTACACGCATGTTTACAAAATTATCGGTAATAAAAACGACTTCATCAATAATTCTTCGACATAAAAGAAAGGCTATAAATTTCTGGTTCACATGAAATTCTCCGATAGCAAATAACTGGGCGCTTATTTTAACTATAGTTTAGATTACATAGGATTTGAAGAGGAAAATTTTACACAAATTTTGACCAATTTAAGTTCAGATTATGAAGATAGTTTTGATATTCTCTCGCTTCTTCCAATGATAGGAAACAAAATACAACAAATATTTATAGAGAACCGAAAGTAGTGTCTGAAACTACCAGATTTGTTTCATGTAATGGACAAAATATGAACCTGGAATTATCAAAGTATCATTTGGTTTTAAGCATTGTAATACTGTATTTTGAAATAATTTTGAGGCATCTAAAGTAATTTAACGTGAAAAAAGTATGAAAAACTTTTTATGAAATAAAATGTTGCGGGTATAATCAAAATTAAAGCAATACCTTCAAAAATGCAATTTCCCTACTACAAAATATTCCAGCTTATAAAAGAAGTGTTTCTATATTTTTACGTCAACGTAACGTTCGAATTATTTTAGGCGAGGCATCGGAAAAAGTTGGTATTCCATTTCATTTTCCGAGCCTTTCACTGAATTCATTCATCAGCATACGTTTGGTCTCCACTCATAAATTGAGACACGTGGGATCAGCACTTGAAATAAAAGACGATAGCAATGATAATTAAAAGCAAAAATAATCCCAAAAAAGTCATCATATCTTCATAGTGAACGTTTTCCATAAAGATATGATTATTTTCTGTCGATTTTATTTGTTTTTAAATTTCGACCGAGTTTGCGTTTAAAACAAATGAGTAACATTAAAAGCGATCAGTGAAGGCTATGCAAATAAATAAACGAATTGAAGAAGTTAGCGAACGGCATACTTGAGTGCCAAGGAAATGAAAGTGAAAATTATCGAGAACGTGTTGAATTCTTGAAATTAGAATGCGGTAAGAATTATTAGCACATTATGAATGGAAAGATTAAATCGTCCCTAGATACACTATATCAAATAAATGACCATGTTCATTCAAACATGTCTATGAGATTGGATTTCTCAGAAGTCATTGAAGTTATTGTTGAACTGAAACTGAACAAACTATTAATATCGATATAGGGATTTAGAATTTGAGGTCAGAAAATGTCTACGGATAATAATACGAACTTTCAACTAGTTCTTTTAATGTGGTCTTCTAAGTTGTAACGATGTATGGACGAATGATTCCATTTAAGAATGTAAGGACTGAGGTAAGAAAAGAGGACGAAAATTTAACGAAACAGAGAAACTTTACTGGATGCTAATAAAATATTATCTGAATATATTTCAGGGAAACATGCTTTCTAAAAATCCGCAACTAAATATAAAAGCAGTTATTACAAAGTCTCATACAACATACGTTGCAAAAAAAGGATCCTTGTGCAACAAAAGGAATTATTTTGATATTTGAGAGCTTAAATGCAATAACACGCCAAGTGTTATTGATAAAAGCCGTAGTAATAAATAAGATATATGTGATGAGGACTCAACTTACATCAGTGGCTTCGTACCGAGAAATTCGTTGTGCTAATGACTTATTTTTTTTTGGCGCTGATGTAAGAAAACTATCATAAAATTTCCACTGCATATTGTCGAATAATTTTCCAGCTACAAAAGTTGTACGGATAAATGATACAAAATCACTTGACTAGGCAAGCCTAATGAACAATATTTCAATACAAAACTGTATGAATAATGGCAAGTCGGGCAATAACTAAAATGCTAGTTTCGCCGCTCCAAAAGTTCCTGCTAAAAATCACACGCCGAGATTTTTTGCTCATTATACAGTGCAAAGCCAGAATTGTATAATGTCGTAAGTCTTGTCTCTAGTAATACATAAAAGGATATTTTATACTAGTTTATAGCTTGGATTAGATTCTAGCGTCTCAATATATATTGTATCATATATCATGTAATCATTTCAAGATATATCGTATCATATCGTATGTATATCATACCTAGCGTCTCAAGATATGATATATCGTATCAATACACACCAAGTGACAGAGCTGATACCGTATGACTTGCGTAGATAACAAGGCAACGCATCAATAACAAATGAAATACATTTTTCTGACATTAACCTTCCAGTACTCCGTGCCACATAAAATTGTATAGAATTATTTGCATAGGAAGCACAATTTCCAGAGAGAGAATGCACCAGGTGTGTGCAAGAGGTCCAAAATTGCACCCTGACGTGAACATCTCCCAGAGAATTGCTTGCACTGCAATACAGAAGCGGAGATATGGGCTAAGATACGACTATCAGATGCAGGTACGTAAATAACATTCATCTAACTTTGCGCTTGTAACATTGAGCAGTAAATAAGTAGGGCATCTAACCTTGATCAGAAAACGAGTAGTTCTTATTGTGGTTTTCAGTCCCAATGAAATCACGACGAGCTAAGGCACTAAACACTGATAGTATTCAGGTGTGCAATGGAGGGAAGTTTGTGACAACCCACCTCGCCGGCCGCTGGAAAGACACTGTAGGGGCGCAAGAAACATGACCGCGGCGTCTGTTGTGAGCAACAGCGGCACTACTTTAACCTTCACCTCCCAGTGCTGTATAATACTAATCCTCCTCCGGTAATAACATTACTATCACAACGAAAGGAAATACTGCAAGGTCTCATATATGTTTTTAATTTTGAATGTTTGTGGAGATTTTAAATAATGACATGTAGTGTCCTGCATGCTTTTAGCCGAGCAACATCGAAGGGAATTGTTCGGTAATACTTCAATACTTCAATCGTGTACGTTTTGCTATTAAAAAAATACTGCAAAATAGCACGCTTGTGAACCGTAATTGAAGTAAAATCGTGGACCTGATTTGATCGCCGAGTATCAGAATTAAACTCTAACTTTTACTCAATTTATGTTAACTTAACTAGCATTCAGAGAAATAAGAGGTTATCTAAATAATGATGCACTTTTTGCTCTTGTGTGGGTTATTCTGACCCAGGTTTGCCCAACAAAAAGGCGTCTCTTAGCTACGTCCGCTCCCTGCTCATGCTGCGGGTAAGAAACTGAGTTAATCTATAGACATTATCACCCATTCATTTATCTGAGAGAATGAAGAAAAAAGGCAAACAAGCATGTTTTTTCTCATTAACATCAAATTTATCCCACCGTAGCACAGGAAAAGCGTCAGTTCAAGCAAAATAAATTAATTGTTCAAGTATTCAACAATTTAACTGAATGTAGCCTCAGCTCGAGCTATTCTAAGGACTGGAATTGAAGCTTCGGCGCATGCGGCATTCAAATGGGCAGGTGTACGAGGAAGCCAAACTATTAATACTTAAGCTGACAGACATGACACTCATGCCCCATTAATGTGGATGGTGCATAAATAAGACACCTTGATCGTAATGTCTGGACGGTGTAAACTAAATCATTTTTCAGCGAATCTCCTTGTGTTTTAATTGATTCAGTCGCAGAAGCTGTTGTTAAAAGCATAAAAGAACATTTAACCAAAATTTGAAAATTTTTGCATAAAATCGACTGGCAGGCTAATAATCAAGGCAAAAATTTCTTATCTAAATCACACGCCAAGAAGGAAGCAAAAGTCTTCATGAAGAAAATCTTCGGAATTTGAGCCTCAGATTTCAATAACTATTTTTTATGGGTTCATATACAAAGACTGGGTTTATGGGTTTCGCATCAATATTCCATTCAATGAAGACCGCTGGAAAAAATCAATCAATAAACTCAATCAAGAGAAAAAAATCGTGGAAAATTTAAAGAAGAATTCAAGAAACATTCTATAGTTTGCCATTAAAAGCATTAAATTGTACAGATTTTCTATCAGGTCTCAGGTCAGAAACCCAACGATATTGCATGGAATATTTATATTTATATTATCGCTCGAATATTTATGAGGAAGTACTTATGCAGAAATTCGTATCCGGAATTGATAATTCCAGACTCAGAATATATGGACTTTGCAATGAATTGTAAAGTGAAATTGGGTTATAAACTACAGGCGAAGAGAAATAATTTCGTCGAAGTTAAGAAATAATTTCGAGTTATCGAAATCAGTAACGGCGAATAGGCTTCCAGTATTTGTCCCCCAAATTTGAACACAAAATACTTCCTTTGTTAGTGAGGTCTACGATGAAAACTTTCCTGAATAATATGATGAATGTGAGCGTTTCGTTCGAAATGAGCGTACTCTACACATGTACTGAAGCAGTCAAGACCATTCATGTCCAAGCATTTGAACAATAGTAATGTTTAGTTCTGTATTAATTTCTATAACATCAAGCGAAAAAATATCGTAGAGTCAGAAAGACGAATATAGCAAAATCGGTAGAAACGATGGTACAAAGATGTGAACAAAGCCTGCCACCATTATAGCAATTTAGACATATCATAACAGATGTGGGTTTCTTCAATGCACCATGGAAAAATCTAGAGCTCGCTTTCGACTTACCTCATTGGTGAAATTGCTGGACAATGTTTATAAGTTAAAAGAAGAATATTTTGGAACAAAATAAAATAAAACCTTACGCATAAACACCTAAAAATTTGAGAAATTAGTTGAATAAGTAAATGATCTTATCTAAATCTGATATGCCTTTGACTGTTAAAAAGGGTATTTCATGTCCAAAGTGTTTTAAAACACAACAGAATTCAGTACAGAAATTTCAAATCAATAAAAACTTGAAAAAACACTTAATAATTAATTAAGACGAGATCTTACCATGAGTCCATTTCTTACAAAAAGTTAGCACATTACTGCAATAGAAGGAACTCAAAAATCTACCTACCACGATTTCCAGGCGCATTAGAACTCACCAGAATTCAGAAGCAATTAATTAATAGGGACATAAAAAAAACTTAAAAATTATTTAAGAACGAGATCTTATTGTGTGTTCATGCCTAACCAAAAGTCAGCACGTTACTGCAATAACACGAGGTCAAAAATCAACATTTCATTAAAAGCGTACAACTTTTTACTCACTTTAAGGCCCCTGGGTATTCCGTCGAGGGCGGAGATAGCCTTCTTCTGAGCCGCGGAGAGTTTGGGCGGTCCTTCTCTATCGGCTCGGTCGCCTTTCTGTTGGTAACGTTCAATATCGTTAACATTAACTACAGAAATAAAAACATGATCAAATGGCATTTCGGAATATCGAATGATATTATCTGACAATTCACGCCAGTAAAAATTAATCTGATTTCTACTGAATAATTATTGCACATTAATAAATTATTTAGTGAGGAACATAGCACACCTTTTATTTACCATCTTTTTTTGCCACAATAATGAAAAATCACAATGGAAAATTAGAAGTTATTATAATTCTCACACAATACCGAAATATATTGAAATACTGAAACACGAACATACATTTCTTTTGCAAAAAAGGCTGTACATCGAAGACACTCCATAAAGGACATCTAAAAAACATGCTTTAATTTCAAAAAAGAATTTCATGTTTTCAAAGTTTGTAAGGAATGGTGGCCAGAATGTAATCCTTGTAGAATTACTGCATTAAGGATAAGGTAGCTGAAGCGCTGGTGGAAAAGAGACCGCGGACGCTGCTGAAGAAAACTGGAACCAATTATTTGGGAGTGAAAACAATGTCAGCAAATTCACCAAAACTTCGTTGGTAACGTTTGGGAAACCAGCTCAATCATCATTTCAAAACTCCAGGAATACAAGTAGAATAAAATACTTAAAAAAAAAACTTTTTAAAAAAACACGTTTTTCTTGTGGACTAAAAAGTAGAAAATAAATTATGGTTCGCCCCAAAAAAACGTGTGTCGGGCAGATTTTTAAATTTTGGAAATTTTAGATCTCTAGAACAATCAGAAGTGGGCTAATTTTCGTTGTCAATGTTAACAACAAACAAACAAACAAACAAACAAACAAACAAACAAACAAACGCGAAGCTAAGCTAAGAAAAACGTGTTAATAACAAACAAACAAACAAACAAACAAACAAACAAACAAACAAACAAACAAACAAACGCGAAGCTAAGCTAAGAAAAACGTTTTAAAAAGCAGAATGTGAAAACAAATAAAAATTGGGAAATGCACAAAAATATGAAAATGATTGTTAATGTGATGAAAATTGTGATGCTTACTGAGTAAATACACCGAGATAAATTAAAAAAAAAACAGAGCGCATTCTACTATGCGATTTCTATTACCTACTAGGCAACACTTGCCATTTAAAATTATGTAATCACCATCATTTCAAATTGTGCATTTAGTATGCCGGAATTTTGCTCAATGATGCAAATGGGCAAAAAATATTTTGGCCTTTTTAGAGGACAAATTTGAATCCAGCCTTCATGACCTATTGTAGGAAAATGCATTACAGATCTGCCGGGTGGCTGGGACTCGCTTCAAAGCTCGCTGCCGCTAAAGCCTGCAGGTCTGAAGCGCTAGAAGCAGGCGCGTTCAAAGCAGCTTCTTTAGTTGCGATGGATCATGTCAACGTATTTTCGGCCTCATACGAATACCATACACGTCTCGCATCGTCTAAGAATACCATACACGTCCAGCATCGTCTACGAATACCGTACGCTTCTAGCATGGTCAAGAAATACCGTACGTGTCTAGCATCGTCTACGAATACCAAACGTGTCTAGCATCGTCTACGAATACCGCACACGTCTAGCATCGTCTACGAATACCGTACGTGTCTAGCATCGTCTACGAATACCGCACACGTCTAGCATCGTCTACGAATACTGTACGCTTCTAGCATCGTCTACGAATACCGTACGTGTCTAGCATCGTCTACGAATACCGCACACGTCTAGCATCGTCTACGAATACCGTACGTGTCTAGCATCGTCTACGAATACCGCACACGTCTAGCATCGTCTACGAATACTGTACGCTTCTAGCATCGTCTACGAATACCGTACGCTTCTAGCATGGTCAACGAATACCGTACGCTTCTAACATCGTCCACGAATACCAAACGTGTCTAGTATCGTCTACGAATACCATACACGTCTAGCATCGTCTACGAATACCATACACGTCTAGCATCGTCTACGAATGCCATACACGTCTAGACTCGTCTACGAATACCATACACGTCTAGCATCGTCTACGAATACCATACACGTCTAGCATCGTCTAAGAATACCACACGCGTCTGGCGCTGTCTACGAATGCCATATACGTCAATCATAGCTAGAATGCTTATGTAAGGCCTGTTAACGATGAATATGGTGATGACTGGTCCTGAGCTTTCCTCCTCGTAGAGCAAATGTATTTATGTGACCTGGCAGATGATGGTAGAAGATAAACAGCTTGTGGAACATGCTTGATAATTAAGAATTTTGAAGTAGAAAACAATGATTTTAACGATGCAGGCCTCGGTCTTATTTGCAATCTAAGAAAGATTTCTGCTGATAAATGAGCCAGAAGGTTAACAAATGATGAAGATTTGATAACAGCATCATTACTTACGCATGCATTACTATGAGTGATTGAATGGATGGGAAATGCACAGGGGACAATAGTTGCCTTAAAAAAGTATTTAATATATTATAGTAGAAATGTGTAAGAGAGTAAGTCATTAAATCCCGCTAACAACAGAAGATGTTATGTTACTTATGTTCATAGAAAGATGTTATGACGTTAAATTGCAACAGATATTGCAATGAAGATGTTAATGGCAAGAAATTAATAAAACAAAATGAAGAAGGAACCAAATTAAATTTTTATAAAGCCTAAAGCCGCTCTTAAAATTCGAAATGAATTTCGGCCAATTAGTTATCAACACAGTATACAATAAATCCAGAAAATGAATAGCTGTTTTTCAACAAGAAAAATAAAATGTATTTGCTTCTATTATGAGCCGGAAAAGGGGAGCGCTAAACGGCATACAACAGTAAATACTCTACAACTTCTTTCGGAAGACAGGACGACAGCAATACAGTTCTAGACGAGATAAGAACTAACTCTGCACAATGACTACAATTTTCTGAAACTCTATACTTTCTTCTTTAGAAAACGAATGAAAATGTCTAATACAGTAAATTTTCTTCCTGTTTTTTTTTTCAGAGAGTGAAGAGAGTGTCTGAAGAGATTTTGAATTTTTAGCTAAATGCCCGGAAGAGGAAGACAGGAGAGGAGCAGCGATCGGACGGAAGGAGGCGGGGTATATGGCTTGCGTAGGAGTTCATCGATCCGTTGAGCGGCGGCTTCTGCGTTACGTGAGTGATGAGAGAAAATTGTCGCGAGCGCCCGTTTGCAGGGGAGTCTGAAACAAACTTACCGCATATCGAGAATAACATTAAAATCTAAAACCTTAAGTTTCTCATCTCGAAAATATTTGAAGTCTGTCGCCAAATTTTGTCGTTTCACTCAATTTTTTACAGAATCACTCAGATATGTCATCGAAACCAAATTATATTTTGAAATACATCTGAGGTTTGTTAACATGAGTTTGTTAACGTATGAGTAACATTTAATGCCTCTAAAAGCGTGAAATGCTGTCTTTGAGAGTCACTAGTGAAGTAGTAGCTTTTCTGGTTGTTCAGGGAAACTTATTCCGACGCAAATTATCAGACAGTGAGCCTGGTGAATTTTGCACGTCATAACACTCAAATTGTTAATAAAAATAATCCTAAGCCTTCGCGAGCAGATCCTGCTGGCATAATTAAAACGAGAAGAAATGTAAAGAAATGAAATAAAAAAATTGCAAGGAAATGAATATAAATTAGTTAATCAAATAAAATTTCTATTCACCTTATAATCGTACAACGAAAAATTGATAAATTTTTTAATAATAAAAGTAAATGTTACTACTGGAGAGAATTTACAACCAGTGTGAGCTTGAAATTCATTGCACGCTGAGGGAACGAGTGAATTTTGCCGATTATTAGAAGATCAAATTAGCAACTTAGTTTAAATTCAAGTTCATGGATTAAAATACATGAATCATGCCGAAAATCCTCGCAATAAAAAACGATAAGAAGGTTGACGTAGAAGTCGGTAAAACTAGTGCAAATGATAATATTTTTGTTTAGATTTCATCATTTTTCAACATTAGAATCTATTCTCTTCATCTTGATGGCAGCCAAGTTCAAGGGGAACAAGCAGTAACTTGTAGAAACTGTTTCGTAGAAGCGATTCGAAATGTAAAACATGACAAATTAAATACAAATTATTTTCCCAACGCAAATTGTGTACAAATATGATATACGGACTTTTAACAAAGTTGAATACAAATGAGCGCTTCGAGAGAAGCTAATCGTGACCTCCATCTTCCGCTACGTTGTAAGCGGTAGAACAGGCAACAATTGCCATTAAACAGCATTTACGATACTAAATGGAAAAGCAAATATCTTTGTTGCCATTGGGCTAAATTTACAATAATTATACGCAATTATTATACTAAATTACGATGGAATTCCGCCTCCAATAGCTTTTAGCTCATCGGGTGAACAGAAAGAATTAAAAGAGGCATTTTAATTTTACGCAGGAGTGCTATAAATGTCGCTTTTTTGTGAAACATTTGGGTGAGTTTTTATTATAGGACGAAACTGGATCGGCATTACGGGAATTGAGATGCAATGAGCGTTAATAGTGCAAATATTTTTGGCTTAATAACAGGAAAATATTTTAATATCTGCAATGCAGTGCAATATTGCTTAAATATTCTTTAGATATGTACCGTACTTATAACTAATAACCAGCAAACCGAGACTGTACGTTCCACAAAATTAACAGAGTTGGAATGGCGGAATGGCGATGACATTATCGGGCAAGATGCGTTGATCAAAATCTTTAACAGAAATGTGCAAGTGAAATTCTTTGGATAGGTTAGACGACATAATTTAAGTAGGCAGAGACAAGAAAAGAGGAATAAAAAACCTCACTGAAGTGTCCGAAAATACGAGATTTTGTAGAACAAAAAATTTCTGATGGATCGATGGTGCTTCCCCCTAATATGGCTAAAATGCGAACCACTTCACGTTAAGCGTCGCACTTTAACATCGCATAAAAATGCCTTCAGGCTCAAGCACGCGTTGTTGGAGGTCCAGCGAATTCGCATGAATAGTTTATGAGGATGGAACGTTTTACGTATGGCGTCCTAGCGAAGAAAAGCGAGAAACAGGACGCAAAAAATTGAATGCAGTTCATATCAACAATTAATAACGAACGAAAAGCAAAATATTGCGGTACTAATCATGACAGCTGTGTAAGTTAAGTAACGACAAAAAATATGATACAAATTTATAACTGAGAATCAAATATGATTATCTATCTGCAAGTTAGAGTACTACACGAATTTAAGTAAAGTTCCGTCACAGACATCTACGACGGGAGACGAAGTCGTTGAAAATTAAACGATATATTGGAATAAGGCAAATTTTGTTTGTACGACTTGAAATGAAAAAAATTTTTGTTTACTCCAAAATTGTTAAGAGATATGAAAAATTTCAGCTGCATAGCTGTAATATTTGAATGTTGTAGTAAGGTTCCGATTTATGATTTAGAAAAAAGTTTTTGCGTTAAAAATCTCTGATGTGGTTAACAATTATAATGAAAGGATTTTTTTTTATTAAATTCAGCAACTACTTTGCTACACATAGAATACGTGAATAAAAATCACCGTCATTCTTAATTATATGAATTTGTAGGAACATGACTAGCGGTTTTCATCCTAAATCACTCTTGGCCATTCACGGACCAATTGCCATCACTACATGACTGATCCTTCCACGTGTATTTAGCATCGTAATTTATGAACACATACGTTTTCAAACAAACAAGGACAATTTAGCACACCACGAGAGGCCTGAGAGAAGTTGCCTAAATCCCTCAATTTCAAAGCGCCAGAAGCGGCGAATATCAAAGCGCAGAGACTGCCTAACGAGCCTCTTTCAGTTCCTGAGCAAACTTGAGTTGTTTACAAGCAAAGCCAGGCGAGAATTTAAAACAAAATGACGCGGCAAAATGAGCTCGACGAGAAGCAAATTGCAGCAAAATATCGACTTGAGTGTTGCCACAACGAGCGAAGTTGCCTACAGACGAAAACATTCCCACCAGCACACAAGTTTGCGCTCTCTGAAACACACTTAAAAACATAAATGGGTAATATAGTCCAAATAGTGACACATTTCTATTACGTAGCACTGATTCGATCTTTTGCCGGACCAAATTGGGCCAGTATGACCTACACAAGAGCCTGAAGTGAATTGCGATATGGATAAAGTCTCACTCATTTGTCTGAGAGAACGAACGTCTTCTGCCATGCAGGGATCGTATCGTGTAGGCAACATTGGCAATCGAAAGCGAAATATTTTCAGAGATTTCTCACACTTGAATATAAGTATAATTTTACAAGATCTTCTAGCAAGAAACCTGATTGATACTACTCACAATGAACAGTATGTAATATTATGCTGAATTTCATTGCTAGTGGAAGTTATAAGTAGAACAAAGGAGCTAGTCTTTACGTTGAACTTTTTTTGTTTAAAGCCCATAATGTAAGCAAAACAGGGCAAAGATAGTTTAAGTTTACGTCAGCTTGTCTTCTTGCGTTCCTCATCAAGATATAGTCTCACCAATTTCAGATTTTTTTTATAAATATCAATACTCCTATTAATTATTCTATGAGCCGCAAAATTGACAAATTACATACACGAAAATCCCCCCTTTCGGTGCAATAATGAATTTGAATTAAAATCGGAAGCATTAAAGGGATTTAAAATTGACTTATATAAGCAAATGAAATTAGAAATAAATTATGCGTTGAATTATTAGGGAAGATTAGAGGCTTTCCTTTTTTACTTGTTTATGACATGAAATTAAAAACATTTTCACAAGTATTAAACGTGTCCGCCTATCAGGTACTGCCTGATATAAATTACTCAAGCGCACCATATATTTTCTTATATTTCTTCATGTCAAATTCATTGAAATTCTTTTTAAGTTTTTCAATTAATTTCGTTTCCAACAACTTCCAATAATAATTTATTGCGAAATGTTCGCAGGTCGTTGAAGTAGGTATTACCAAGAAACATGAAAATGGAAATAATAACGTGAGGTAAGATAATTTTATTATCTTTAACTTATAGTGAATATAGCTTCAGATTTTTATGCTGAACATTTGTAATCTGTCAGTAAAGCTCCGCAACATGAGATTAAGGTAGTCGTCATCTTGAGTCGCAATGATTACGGTTGTACGCGCCTTCGACTATAAATTAGCCATTATAAATGAGATGGAAGAAATGAAAGACATTCTAAGAAACCAGCACACCACAACCAGCAATCCATAGGGCACATGATTGTGGTCTGCATTCGTCTCAATTTCAAGATTAGCCATGAAAATGACAATCAGAAATAACGCCTAATTTTCGGGCATGGATCTTTTGCTTTACCAAAAGGGAACGAAAATTGCCCTCATTGA
Source organism: Hyalella azteca (assembly GCF_000764305.2). Lineage (NCBI taxonomy): Eukaryota > Metazoa > Arthropoda > Malacostraca > Amphipoda > Hyalellidae > Hyalella > Hyalella azteca. The sequence goes on along the minus strand of NW_025934720.1, from coordinate 1,100,734 downwards.
CATGTCACAAGAGTTCACGCACTAGAATATGAACTTAATTGTAATTTTCAGCAACAACTTAATAGAGGTCAAGGGTGTTTTTTTTAATATTTGTTAAGTATGCCGTCTTATAAAATAATTCAGGACGGTACTTTATGAAAAAATATCTCTGTCAATGATGTTTAATCAAGTCAAGCATAAATTCTTTGCAGTGCAAAACCTGGGAAGACCTGGCAAATGAGTAAGTCGTTACTGAAAACTATTCCCGGCAGAGTAACAGACCGACTGATGAAAAGACTTATTTGCCATTAACTTATAACATTTAGCATAACTGCGCCGGCTGTCTTGAATACAAGCAAGACTGGTAAATGCTCATCGTTAGAATCAAATTACAAAAAAATGTATTCAAAGTTCCGGGTTCAAAGTCAATCATAACACAGTTCGAAAAAAGTAAACAAAAAACATGTACATTAAACTCCATGATTCGAAGGATAACGTATCAGCTCACAAGAATTGAAGCGGGAGAAACATTAAATCGCAAAGCATTGGAAAATATTAAAGACATACAAGATCATAATTTCCCACTATATAATTAATTATTCGAACGCTTTGTGCAAAGAAACACACAATGCGCGCACCACTCCCGTTACGCAGCTACAGGAAAAAGCTCTTCATTTAAGAGCCAGGATTACGAGACTGCGTGCTTTGACAGCAAACGACCTTAGAGCACGCACATTACAGTGTAAACAAAACAAGTTGCAAAAAAAACTGTGCTAAAAAACTATTTGTTCCACCGCGCGATCTTTACTACATTATCCACCAAGCATTAAATCCGAGATTCTCTTCACAGGTCATTCCTGATCAACCTGTATAGAGAAGGAATTCGCCAAGCGATTTCTCACTCACACTTCTGACCGAATGACGTCATTTAGGGTCGTCAGTGACTGATGGCGCCAAGATTGATCGCGGTTTCATGCAGTTCAGCGTTGGTCAATATCGCTGCAGTTCACCGATGGTCAATATCGCTAAGCCTTGTAGAAATTCTTGCCGTCATAGCTGACAGACTTTTAGAATTGATCAAAATTGTTAACAAATGCACCTGCAACGATAGTTGATAATTGGCTAATCCATAAACTTTGTAAAAAACCTAATCTAGGAACCGAGTCGATAACACACGACATTTGACGTCAGCGTGACAATGCCGAAATGGACAAAGGAAGGCCGAGCGGCTTGGCTTGTGGGGTTCTATGCAATTTCACCTCGTACAATTCAGCTTTAAGTTCATCCAGCACACGCTGGCTCTGCCTATTGCTTCTTTCTACAGCCGCCTACTCGAGCAACTTCTTCCTACAACTTTATATCATCAACATGGGCGTTTACTACACCAACTGCCTCCTGCCGCAGACGGCACTTCAACTAACTGGTTCCTCTAACAAGTCTCATTCTGCAGCTGCCTCTACCAAGCCCAGAGCATCCACCTCCACGAAACGTTTGCTATGCCAACTGCCTACTTCTGCGGATGACACCTCAACCAACTGCCTCTTTCAAAAGCGAAACATACTCGCACTCGGGCTACGTCTGCCTCCTCAATTCTTTGTCTACCGCAATTTGGTATATTCCGATACAGAGGTGCAATTATGTTTCCACAGTGAGTTAAGGCATTTGGGTCATTTGGTAGATCAAAAACTCTTATGAAAGAATTTGCTGCATCATCAGCGTCCGCTTATGAAACTGACGCACGATTTCCGCCTCACAGAAATGCCAGTATACTCTATTATTGAGTATTTCATGCGGTACTCCTTTCATACGCACAGCAAAATCTTTGCAAATGCCGGCGTACACGCTTTCCGGAACGATTCGACAACTAATCCTGACGGGTACAGAGGTGCTTTACTTCGACGTTCGAACGATCATTTAGCTTAGCATAAGCGCCAAAATTACATCAGCATATAAATAAAATTACATAATTAAACACAAATATTGATTTAAATTATTGTATTAATTCCCTCGAGAGAAACTGAAATGTTTAAGCTATTTGCGGAGCGGTTTAAAATTAGCGATTATCATTGGCCAGCTCAAATAGAAGAATGGTAAGAATGGAAACCAACTGTCAGGGCAAACATTTTGAAATCTTTCACAGTTATTCTGGTTATCAAAACAAGTGAACATTTGCCCAGCTCCTTGGAAACACGCATTGGTAAGCACGCATCAACATACCACATTCCCTCGGAGAAATCGGCCTCGCGTCGCATTAAATCGTCGTGCAGGCAAGAGCTGTGTACGCAAAAGCCGTGTATGCAAGAGCCGTGTATGCAAGAGCCGTGTATGCAAGAGCCGTGTATGCAAGAGCCGTGTATGCAAGAGCCGTGTATGCAAGAGCCGTGTATGTAAGAGCCGTGTATGCAAGAGCCGTGTTTGCAGGCGGCATGCAGCGTCCACGACACAAATGATGCAAGCAACTTTACGGCTCACGCATCAACGTCTCGTGTTTACAAAGTGGAGCTTCTATAAATAGTAACACAAACTGAATATTGGAAGAATTGCGCTGAATTCTGGTGGTAGATTTGGACTTATTTAGTTAACAAATTACATTCCCAAATTGGACAGTTGAATTGACTTTGTTCATCAACTGAATGAAAATGATGTTAACGATAGTTAATTTTTTATTTCAGTTTGTCTGGTAAAAAATAAATTTATTATTTCTTGCTCTGTTAATAAATTTAACAAAATGAATGGAAAATTTTTTAGAGTTGTATTGGTTTAAATTTATGCACGATGTTTAGTGAAAATGTCGATCTTAGAGCCATGCGCACTCCAAACACCATTAGTCGATCAAAAACAATTCAATAAAAAGAAATTTTTCACAATCGCGCTGACTAGTCCAGCCGTCTGACTAATGTTCGGTTTAATCAATCGAAACGGAAATTATCTGTACTGGAGGAGTATACCGAACCTAATGATGTGAAATCGCATTTAAGATCACGATCCCGAGTTAACTTGTTGTACATTTTTATAAAGAGCTCAAAAACATCTTCTTATTGCTTAGGGAATTCAAGCGACGCTCTGGCAATTCTTCCCTGACTTACTGAACCATCATACGATTTACTTGTAGCTTTGTGTGGCGTGCTTCCGTTCTTAAGGGACTCGACAAATTCGATGGATTAAACGTAAATTCCATGATAATTATTATCTATTTATAGGACGCGGATAAAACAATGACCATTAAGTAATAAAGTTTGCAAGACCAACAACTAGCGTATCATCAAGGCAACTAATATTATCTGAGAAAAATTATTAGATCAGTCGCGACGGTAAGACTGTAATGGTTCGTTTGGAAATGATCGTGTAAAATAATACCAGGCTTTGCACGATTACCGAGATGAAATTCGAAATTGCGTTGATTCCGACCAACATTTCAGAGCGTATGGCTAACGCATTAGCATCAGAGTACACGAGGATTGTGCATGTGCAACCAACAGGCGGTGATTGCCCGTACGAAGCTCATTTAAATATACCAGGAACCTGAGCCCATGAAGAAGCTTTTTGTGATGTCCAAATATCATTGTTTTATATACCATCGAAAGATTTTGGAAAAATCTAAGTCATTAAAAAAATGATGATGACTAAATCCATGAGCTTCCGTTCATATAATGAAATAATCTAATTGAGAATCAGCGTATAACAACTATCCAGGGAATCCCACAGAAACGGTACTGTCAGCAGAAATACGGGGAGGAGCCGACTGTTATCCTGTTATTTAGCTAAAGAACCATACCCAAGAGCTGATGTAGCTGTTGGCTCTTGTATGTTATACAATATAAATAGTAATATAATAGTCAGGCTGCGAGCTGAATGCTGCGCATCTTGCCCTGAAGACGACACGGGTCGTTTGTGCGGAACGTGCGTGCAATGGGCGAACGTTTGAAGGAATTGGTCGGGCTTCTGTCCTGGATGTGGAGTAGAATTTGGATCCGTCTCTGCGGATTTCCTACCATATCAGAATTTGGGAAGAAACCTTACGGCAACAATAATCATAATTTTAAACCTATACTGATATAGGCAACAGCATTTGATTGCAACGATGCTTAGAACTCTCATATAAATTGCTATTTGAAAGTGCATTTGAAGATAGTGCATTTGAAAATAATATGTATAGTATTGAATAACAGCGCAGCTGCTGAAGAAAAAGGCCAATTTTGGCTAGTCACCGATTTTTGTAATTTTCGCGACTTTTTTTAGATCTTTTTTTTCCTGACAGATGATCTAAAAACTGACCTTCGACCAGATTTTTTTAACCTGGCGTCGAAAATTGTATTGATTTTTGAAGTGAAGGATAGGGTTATATTCAATATTTGGTGGAACTAATATTTTTGCAATGATATTTTACCTGAACTTGATTTCTGACTCGCGTTTAATGCAGAGACATAATTTAGCGTAAACTTGCATTGGAAGTTTGTTTAGACATTGGATTTGAATGTGCTAATCTAATTTGACTACGATCGTGTATACAAGCTTTCGACATGCTCGAACACAGCACAGCGTTCAATCAAGATGTGGATTCCTAGCCGCGGCTGTTATAGACATTGCAAATGCTTACGTAAACTACTAAAATTTGTATGCGTAAGTTTACGTAAACAGTATAAAAGTACGAAAGTAAGGAAGATCATGTAAACATACCTCGCCAAATGCATGACGTTGGCCTCAATGTGAGAGAAATGTGTCCAAACCAGTGAAATTGACATTGCCAACTGTTGCAAAAAAAAAATGCGAGCACCACAAAACACTGAAAGTTTTTTTTTTTACTTTAGTGAGCAGGGCACCTTTTTTCTTACTGAATTTACCAATGAAAAAAGTTTGTCATTTGAGTATGCATTAACTAATTTAGGATTTAGAAAGCATTAGCGAAACAGAAAAAAAACGATTCTACATCCATACAAACCAAGTTTGAAATAGGGGCACATTTTTTTTGACACAAATATATGTTCACCCAAATTCTTCATCTCAATATACGTGTGCAGAAGTCATCTCTTCACATTAAACGCACTAATTAGATGAATCCCTTATTTTCGTGCAGCAAGTGAACGGTTCTCTTGTCAAATGATTAAAATAACAGAATTGTGGCAACTTACAGGGCTTATAAAACTAAAAAGGTACTAAAAGTATGAGACTAATTTGAGAAAAGAAGACTTATTTGAAAGAAGTATTTTAAGCCACTTATTTAGCTGCTCTTTTCCCAATTAGAAATCACGAGGAAAAAATTATCGTTGAGACCAGTCGACCGGGAGTGGCGAACAAGACTCCACATGCTATATCAAAGAAGGCAGAGGACGCAAGCGGCTGTGGCCACCGAGCCCAGCATAAAGCTATCAGTTTGATCAGGTTTACTGCAGCGTTGGCAAGATGGCTGGCCAAGTCAGAGACGCTTGCAGCATATCATCGGCAAGCGCTCCTAAGTTCATAGCGAATGGCGGCAAGAGTTTTGGCCGGGAAGCTCAAGTTTATCGAGGAAACAGCTCGTAAGTTAGGCTGCAAGACGACACTTTTTATCGAAGCTTATCGTAATGAGCTCGAGCAATATTGCTTCAAGAGCGCAGCTATCAGAGGAACAAAAAGTCTTGCTAGGATGCGCGTGATAAGCATCGCAAATTGCATAAGTTCAGCAATTTTCAGAGATAAATTATCTGAGTAAGGAAAATGTATGGTGATCCAGTAAAAGTTGCTCACTTTCAGATAAATTTTAATGCATCTACAGTGCTGCGAAAAAACGCATGTTGTATGAGAGAAAGAAACAATGAACGTTACATCTCTTGATTTTAATTTTTTTGCTTTAATTGAAAAAAACGTGAACATTTTACAAACATTATTGGCAAATTAAATATTTTATATCGAATAATGGAAAATCAATTGAATTATAAGTAGATTGCATTATCAAGTGACTAGTAATCCAGTAATGATGACACAAATAGCACGGCAACACACACTTGTATTTAAACAAGAATGAAAAACTGGAAGCCTTCACTGAACGATATCTAGTAACTTTCTAACAGCTTTAAAATGTAAGAGTTAATATCTGGATTATATCAGAGCAAGTTGCTCAACCAATCGACGCGTGACAGTGAGAAGCAAAATTTTATTGAAATGTTAGGGATGCACATAGTAGACGACCAATATCAGAATGAATAAGTTCAATAAGTCATTGTCAAATATCAATCAATTCTGTGTTAAAATCATAGCGTATATCTTCTCATTGGAATTGATGTATGGGAAGCTAATGTGGAAAAAATGGCTGATGTGACGCAACCATTTGCAGTTTTTGTCTTGTACGTAAAAAAATGCTATATAAAGACCTCATGCGAATTTATTAGAAAAATCTTTCACAGAAATTTCCGAAACTTCATGGGGAATGAAATTCTCAGGAAATATCCTCAGAATATTGAGGTGAATAAAAAGCTGGAAAAGGCACGGATTAAAGTCAGAAAGAGAGTTATGGAAATTGCCGCACATAAAAGACATAGAGAATTAAACGGCAGTTCAGTCATTGAGATGCGTTTTGGCAGATCAAAGTGAAAAATTAAAGCTTGAGAATGTCGTCGGATTAAAATGTACAAAATTTTCGTTAGTGATTCCTCTTTCTGAATATCTTTGGTTGAAGGTTTTCAGTAAAAACTTCAATGTTAATAATCGTCAATGCAAGGTTTTGCTCAATAAAAATTTAGCGACATTGGCAAAACTGAACAACCAGGAACATTACATTTGTTTACATTACAATGTTATCATATCACATTCTTTATCTTTTAATTTTTAAAAATAATATTTCCGGACCAGTTTTCGCTTCCAATTAACAAGATTGAACAGAAAAAGAATACAACTTGTACCAATTCCAACGAAGAGATGGAAGCATTCTGTCAAATTAGCTAAGCGAAATAGAAAAATACGACGTTCACTGCAAACTTTATCAGTGTTTTCGATTCCAGTAAGGAAGATAGCATGGGTGATAAATTATAAAATTACTATAGTAAATGATGCGAACGTTAAGGGACGGTTAAGCAATTCGTGAGAGGAACGACTGCATGGACGAATCCGTTTTTTGCTGAAGTCAGCACCTGAAAGGGAAAATTGGATTCATTTTGGCAGATTTATGGCGCAAAAACAGACAAAAGCTCCTATGAAAAAACAAACGGAGCTTCGAGACAGGCTTTGTGGAACCGTTTTTTCGGTAAAGAGGATCAGTTGAAATGGGTAATTGAAAACGTAAGGAGAAAAATTCAAGCCTATTTGATCATTTCGTCGGCGTAAAAATAGCGGACAAAATGTAAAAAACGACTGATATTAATTGTTTCCCAAATTTGATAAAAGCGCATCAAAAATATGCACCAATATAACTCATGACAATTGAACTTAATAAAGACCCGGTGAAATTTTTTTTAAACGGAAGAGAGGCGATTGAATGATTTAAATTCAACTCGTATCAAATTGGGATAGGAAGTGAGTAGTCTAGAACAGAGGAAATATTTTTGTATTCAACTTTGATGAAAAATGCTATTAAATACCACACAGGTTATCTAAAAAGATCTTAGAAACAAATAATGGACATAGACAGCTTACATTTCATGAATATTTTCCATGACGTGACGTGATCAGTGGCGTGAGGCTTGCTCTTATACAACAGAAACACAGCGGCTGTCAACAACCAACTCACTTATACATAATACATGTTGTACATGGTTTTATTCTTGCCGAACAGTCATTTTGGAGACCGAGAGATGAATTTAGAGTGATGAATTAATACAAAACTCATCATATTTGATTCTAACTCTTATGATCTCTCTACAGAGCGTTGACATTGAGGTAAAGAACCGTGTAACGCAATTGGTGCTCTACACTAGAAGAGCAGCTGTTTATTATAATTTATTACACAAGCATGAGTGTTGTCATGGAATTAAAAAAAGTGAACGAGCAAACATGTCCAAACGATAACTCAAAAGCAGTGAGATTTTTTGAACTTGCTTATAATAGCCATTTGATATGAATTGTCATTTTAAATGATCTCATTATAGGTCTTATTCTCTCGCTATTTGAATAGAAAGTGAGAAGAAACGCTATACTCATTCCCAATCACAACTAAGTGTTCAGTGACCGTGGAATAATAACAATAATTTATACATTTCTCCAAAATACCTCCAAGGTAATAATGTCATAATTTCAGCTGTCATAAAACCGAAATATTCTTTGGTAATCCCTGCTACTGAAGGTAGCATAGCAGGAAATGTCGGCACCAGGCCTTGTATTCCTTCTGAGCCATAGAAGAACCGTGCGCTGTGGTGCGGCAAATTTAGGAGCTCAAACGGCTTCTTAAGAGCCGTATTTGCGTCGGTGGCAGCTCACTAATAAACATTCAGGTACGACGCTTTGGGGCCATGACATTGCCGAGAATTGCAGGTCCTGTTTTGCCACTCAAAAGCATAAAAAAAATCGCATTTTGACCGCTGTCCGAGAATGCCGTTTATGCTTCGAAATAATATAGGGGGTAAAGAAAGATCTCAAACATGATTTATTAATATCGCATAAACGTCAAGTAAGTGTGATCACTATCATTTAATTTAAGTTTATTGGCTGTCTTCTCTGCCATCAAAAACAGACAGGAACGCCGCCTTTGCTGAGATGAAAAGTTAATTATTGCCGTAACTTTGAAGCCAGCGCATCAAAGCGAACAGGTACGGTCGATAATATATCGGGAGTTTATAATCTCAATGAAACAGATGTGATTCACTCGGAATTGATCCAGTTTCGTGAATTTGATTTTTAGAACAAAGTGAATAGATAGATTAACCGAAAATGAAATGCATTGTCCAATTTGAATGACGTTGTGCAAATTGTACAATTCAATGAGCATACAAAACCTTCCTCTGAATTTTATTAAAAGATATTGTGTTATCGCATAGGCTAAACCAAGCGAATAATATGAACCGATTTTAGACTCATACGTTTACTAGACTCGAATGTTCAATAAATAATCATTTTAAATGAGGTGCAGAAGCACGGAACTTTGACAAGCGCCGTTTTTTTTGTGCGAAGACTTCAAAGATAAGTAATTCTACACATTCATAACAATAATCTTAAAAAATAGAAAAAACACGCACTGGTATATTGACCGCCTAACCCGTGCTTTTTGAGGAAATTCCAGGCTTAAAAGCTATGATATTTTTTTCGAGTGTCAACTCAATTCACTTATTACACGATGTTAGTCCCTCTACTTTGGAACCGAAGTCAACGTCGCCATACTAGACGTGTTTAGATAAAAACAGTAAACTCAGTTTTGTATTAATTTATCAATTCCGCCTCTAAAATTGGAATGTCCTTTAGAGATGATATGATATTCTGCTTAGCAATTATCAGACGCGAAAATGCAATGATAATTTCTAGAAAACGATTTTTGTGAAATATGAAACATATTTAACTAAAACAATTGTTTTCCTGCTTTTGACGGACTGAAGATTCTGAATACAGATGTGACGCCGGCTGAATTGAATATTTTTTTGTGATGCAGGGAAATGTGACGGCATTTTCTTTTAAATCACGTTATCCAAGATTTAACTGTTGTGATTTTATCGATGAATTTTTGAAAGTCATGTTTTATGAGGGAGTTGTTCTTTACTATTCATAGATCGCTTAAATAGATTTTCAAGACAGAAGTATCAAAATAATCTTAATAATTTACTCATGAATGCGAGAAACCGCAAGTCAACAAATAATCGAATAGAAACACTAAGAAAAAAATTTAGAAGCTTGGTGCACATGAATGAAGCGATGCTCGTGCCAAAGACACATTTTTTTCGAGCGACAGGTCGCGTGTTTTTATCTCGAGGCGACACAACTAGAGCCGGCAAATCCAGAAGCTCTTGCAGTGAGTGGCTGTCAGCGAACTGCAGCGACGCGAGGTCTTAAGAAAAACAGAGGGGCATGCATCACGGCTTTCTTTGCAGGTCCAGAAGCTTAGCGTTCGAGTGGTGTTTGCGCGGCGGATTTTTGGCGAAAAAATAAGCCCCTGATAAAATCATCGACGGGTAGCTGGTGCATGGTCAGTTAATTATATGGCAATGCATAAAAATGGTGGAGGGTTATTTCCATAAAATTAAAACACATAAAACTAAAACACTAAAATTTGTGGCAGAGACCGGACGCAGAGAAAAAAAGTTCAGATAAACTATGAAAATGGAAAAATGGACTAGTATTATCCATAAAATTATGGGATATATAATAAATAATTAATATCTATTACGGGAAAATCTATATCTGTCTACATTAGAAAAGAAAAATTTCAGTGCATAGGAAATATAATGAAGTATGCACCGAAGGCTGAATTTGCGGCAAGAAATTCGTGAGTAACGAAGAAAAAGCGCAGCTAATTGTGAGAAATTCAGTGCAGAATAATCTCAATTAATATTTAAGGATTTGGAGGATATTCAAGGCTATAAATAGAAGGACGTCCTTGTATCGCACACTTGATTTATTTGACTCATTATTCTCACATTTTTTGACTTCCAGAAAAATATAAACCAGAAAGTGAATCTTCTAGCAGTCCATTGCACGGAGGGCGCAACATAAACAAATTATGACACAAGCGAAAATCAAAGTTGCAATAATTTTACATAAATTAGAGGACTTTGTGGCGATTATTCTAGCAGCGCAATGCATCATCTCGAGGCGTGGCAGGCGCGTGCTCCCTGCCTACACTTAGAAAAATGAATGAGTCATTTTATCCAAGTAGTGACGCACCTCCTTACCTACACCACGAGCAGACAGCGGAAGTAGCACTGATACGCCCCTCAGACGGGCCACACTGGGCCGCAATGATTCACACAACCGTAAGACTAGATGGACAAGACTAACTTCTTTCTCCGAAGTATATAAACTTCCCTGCATGCGCGCTGTCAACAGCTAGTTTACAGTTAAATTGCATCATGAACAAGACAAAAATGTAAAATTTATGATAATTTATTAACTATGAAGAATGTGATAATAAAATAGCGTCAATTATTACTGAAAACAGGATTTTCACTAACTATCAGCTTATAGATTCATAAAAATATGGAGCAAAAATGCGGAAACACACCATAATAGAAACACATCATAATAACAATTCCAACAACAAGGAAAAAAAATGAGAACCTCAGGTGAAACTGTTAGGTGAGAATTTGTGAAAAGCTGAGTATTTACAACCAACATTTAGTATTGATTACTATGATTATTCTAGAACTGATGATCCACTTGCGAAATTTTTCATTGTAGTGAAAATTCTCGAGATATGAAACAGGTTTCCTAAACCTTTTTCTGCGCAACAAACTGTGAGTAAAAACTAACTGGCATGACCGCACCGACCCAATTTTAAGTTAATTTTGTAATGCTTATTTTAAATTTTGAAAGGTGTGACATTCAATCGCTAACCGTAAAATAATTAAATTTTGTATAGAGTAATAACAGCGAAAAAGTTTTTGATAAAATTTATCCATTAATATTCCAAATAACAGAATGGTGAATAATAAAAATAAATTAAGAAAAATAAATTTTCTAAAGCCTTAATCACAATTTGAATTAAAAACATAATGGTGGTAATCATAAAGCTCGTGATATTGATAATAATATATAATCAACTAGTCAATTATTACAGCATCCACACGCACAGCAGTCGTCGCCGATATATGTAGCACACCCAGCAGATGTCACAGTAACACCAAGGAAGCAAGTGCGCTTTAAATATAACCCGTAAATATGTTCGTTGTATATATGATGCCAGGAAAAGACGAGGAATCGAACGCCCCAGACTCCGCCGATAATATCGCATTAAGAAGAGTGGCTGATTGCGCTGCTTTATTACTACTAAGGCGAGATATTAAAAGACCCACGCCGAGAAAAGATTGCGACAGCTGCAGGCAAAATGTAAACATAATAAACTTGCTAGCCCCGGCGAGATCTTGGCTGTTGATCTGACAATTTCAAGACATGCTTGACGAAGTTTATGGCGGGTAGTAAACCACGTAGGAAATAAAGTACAAGTTGTCTCTTAGATCGTGCTACTGAACACGGAGCAATCGGTATGGACGACTGAGCTCCCTGGGGATATTGATTACGTCATTATGTTATTTATAGATATGGGGAAAACAGGACCGCGCTGGAGCTTTACCAAAATAGGAACGTTATAAAATTAAGCCAAGATTTGACAGTAAACATGTAAATTTGCGCAAGCTGCCTTCTAATTTGACGAATTTAAACGGCATTTTGCTACTGAGCACAAAAACTATTAGTTATTTTGAGAATATAACAAGCAAGGGTACATGATGGAACCTAATGGAATAATCAAGATCTATACTATCAATGCATGGATTTGAAAGAACTAGAGTTCTTTAAAGTACATACAGTTAAAGTCCATCACTTCAAATAGAGAGTAAAGCCGAGACGTGCCCAAGCAGAGGCTAGAGCATCAGGGACGTCGCTATTGCATTAAAGTGAGTGCGATTGGATTTATCAGAGGCGGCTGCAGCGGGCACGACGCGAGCCTGAACCTCTGCAGAGGTGAACATTTACGTGAACTATTGAGAAGCGTGCGTAGGTTGGATCACGTAGAAATTGTGTTCATGGAGATAGAATTTCCTGAATACGACGTTTGTGAGAATTTTCGGAAATTTCAAGAATTTTGTGAAGCTTAGTGCTTAGACAATGCAGTCAGGTCGCCGATGTTGATAAATGTAGTAATATAATTATAATCTAGTATAAATTTCGATGATGCATGCGACATTAAATTTGTAGTTACAGTTAAAATGGTTTTTAGTGTCAAGAATAAATCGTGTAAATATTGGTTGAAAATATTACGCAACTCATTTTTTCAAGCAAAACGATCTGAAAACACTTCAACTCCCCACACTCGCGGGGTGTTGAACATTCTTCAACTCTTCAACTCCCCACACTCGTGGTGACATCAGTACCGTAATTATTATTTAAGATTTAGAATATCTTCCGATTGCAACAAGGATTTGAAAAATTTAATTGGCTAGTAAGTACGAGCACCCATTAATTATTTAAACTTGTTTTAGAATATATTTCTAATATCGATGGAATTTATTGGTAGCTATTTCGGAACAAATTCAGGGGTTATACTTAAACGGCTGGAAATATTGACCGAGAAAGTTGAAACCTAGGACGCTTATGCATCGATGCGACCAAAATATCTGAAAGTTTGCAAACAAAGAGGGAACCAACTTGATGCAGTGGTTTTAAAAGGAGAAAATCAAAAATAAAAGGCATGCCTCAAAAAAATCTTCCGCTATGTATTACCACTACCGGACCATTAATAGCGACAGGAACAAGACCTGAAGCGTCAACAGCACGCGTTGAGTTGGCTGGGCACGTCGCCAGAGAGGCGAGCAGTGAGCTACAGTACGACAGCTGTGGAGTGCAGTGAACCTAACACCACGATCGCAAAACTCTGAGATGAAGTACACGAAATGCGCTGAATAGTGCATATGTAATTAGTTGAAGGCGTTCATAGTGAGTGCACATGCAATTAGTTGGTGGCGTTCATAGTGCACATGTAATTAGTTGGTGGCGTTCATAGTGCACATGTAATTAGTTGGTGGCGTTCATAGTGCATATGTAATTAGTTGGTGGCGTTCATAGTGCGCATGTAATTAGTTGGAGGCGTTCATAGTGCACATGTAATTAGTTAGTGGCGTTCATAGTGAACATGTAATTAGTTAGTGGCGTTCATAGTGCACATGTAATTAGTTGAAGGCGTTCATAGTGCACATGTAATTAGTTGAAGGCGTTCATAGTGCACATGTAATTAGTTGGAGGCGTTCTTTGTTACCTCGGATGCAATACGTAATGAGATGCTGCGACTAACACAACGTGGGATAAAACTCATGACAGTGACATTGAAACAGTTTCTAAATGTCAGACAACATTAATTGATTTCATCTAAACATCCTCGATATTAGATCTCTTGCTGCCATGAAATTGGTGCAAAAGTCTTAATATGTTTGCAGTTGAAGTCACAATGATTAACGCGAAACGAACATGAATAAAATCAGACACATCATGCCTTTGCTTCGCAATTTGTAATTTTTAAAACTAACTTCAGTAAAACCAAATTTAACCGTCGCGCGTGAAATTAATTTCTGTGTTCGGTACGTCGGAAAACTGAAGCGCATGGACTATCGTTTTAATTGACATTTACTATGAAGATTTGTACCAAACCAAAGAGAATAAGCATCAACACACAATCAGTCTCCATCATAATGAAACAATGCATAATTATTAAGCGGAATTATTATGCAAATACCAATAAAGCCAATCGCAGACAGCACATGACCCGCCAATACAAAGCATCCAAACCCCGGTCAATTACCGTTATAACAAATCCTTCGTACGTCAATCCTTTCAAAATTCCTCGACTACAACGTCAAGGAAATTAGATCTGAGTTTACGGTTTTCGAGACGCTCCCGGACTTATCAGAAGCGCAATTATTGCGCTCGTTATTGGCTGGGGTGGAAGAGTACCGATGAAGCGGAATTAATGCAGGTTTTAGCCCAACATTATTTCCAATGCCCAGTCATTTGGTGCACACTATGCATAAGAAACTATAGTTTCATCCTGACAACCTCGGTGAGTATAAATTTCCAAGGAAAAACGCCTGATTCAGAGTCATTGGGCATGCCATTAAGCAGGACCGAAAATTGCAAAAAAAAAACAATCTACTCAACTAAAAATGATAGAATATCCTCTCTGAGGAAATATATATAAATGTTTTATATAGTAATCCACATAATGTAGCGATTTGCCATCCAAGCCACTGAAATATTTGTACCTTAGAAAAAATTCAAATTTAAGTTAGAAATAAATGGTACAGTAAAAAGTTAGTGAGGGAGAATTATCCTGTAAACACAACACAGTCATTACTGCAGCTCGTTTTACTAATGCACTCTTGGCAAAATTGGCGTCAAGGGTCGACGGCGTTTTAAAGAGTTCAGTTCCACACGCACGACGTTTTCATTAGAGAGAAGCGTAAAATCTTATGTGATTGAATTACAACATGGAAAATTGAGTTAGATTCCGGTAGTCTTGGTTTAATATTAATTTTAGATTAGAGAAACAAACAATTGGTACAATTAAGTCGGATCCTGTAACGGAATTTAATCAAGATAATTACTCTGTGGGAGAAAACGCACGCCGTTTATGACAATCAGATTGAGTATATTAGTAATTCAATAATGTCAATTGTTTGATTACGTAATGCAAATAGTTTTATTAGGTAATGTAAATTGATTGAAAATTGAACGTGTATTACATGCGCTGCTGGTGATCATGAAGCTGCCACGCCAGCAAGAGCGGGTTGCCCACGCTTAGCGATGTATTTATTTTAGTTGCCATTAAGCTGAGCAGGAATCGTTCACACCAACGACCAACACAACTTCCACTGTTACCTTACTCGATCCGCCGCATACATTGAGCATCTTCGCGAGTAATTGGTCACGAACAATATTCTTGTCATGCTGAGAGGGCAAGGATCTCGCTTCGAATTCTGCTACTTCAGGATCTGAGTGACTAACGGGCAAAAAGTTATTACCACTCAAACACGGATCGCTCTGGTTTTCGTCGGCAACTTCAGGGGTTGATTCTTCTATGATACACTGCAAAGGTCCGAGAATGAACTCATGCGAGGAAGACGAGGAATTAGCTCTCATAATTCTATTGTACTCACGTCCAAGCTCCTCAAAATAAGCATCTGAAGGAAGACCGACATGCTCGCTATAGACCTTACCATCACCTACTCTTTTGTGGTAATGAGCTGCAAGTTTCCGGGTGTCTTTTGAACTTTTTTCGTAAGGCTCGCAACAGATGCCCCCGCCTCCTGCGCCGGCGCTGCTGCTGCGCTGGTGGTGGTGCCCAGGCATGGTTTGACCGGAGAAGCTGGCCGGTGAGCCGCCGCCGACGCTGCGGCTACAGGCGTCGTGATGGTCCTTACGGTCGCCGTTGTGCGCTGCTTCGGTCTCGCTGCCCCCGTCGTGATTATTAGAGTCCGGGAAAAATGGTCTTTTGCGGCGCTTGCGTCCGCCTTTTGAAGGCGAGGCGTACCAGTAGTTACTGAGGCGGCGATGTGAGTGGCGCACTATGCTCACCCAGTCGATCATCGCGAAGAGAATTGAGGAATTTAAAAGAGGAAATGTAGGAATTGATATAAAAAGGTCACGCACAACTTTTACCTCTTATTTGTAGATTTTATTTTGCATTTTATTTTGCATGATACACAAACACTTTCTTTAAAACCACTCAACTCAACGAATGAAGACTTTGAGTTCACTGTGTCGACAAGTTCCACTTCGTTTGCAATGGTAATCAGACGGAATTTATAACTGAGAAGTTTATTTAACACTGGAATAAAAATCGCACCTTTGAATCGATTCAGTTTTTTAAGCAATGAGATCTGAAAAAAACACTTCAACACAACCACACTCCTGTGGAGGTAAATACGCTATTTATATTTGAGGCCTTGGATATCATAAATTTGCTATACGACTTTGACAAATTCATTAAGCTGACTAATAACGAGCATCCATTAAAATCATTTCATAAATAGTTTGTACAAAATTTTTCATTTATTACGATGAAGACGCACAAATCGAGGAACGAAAAAAAAGGTTTTAAAAATTTAAAATTTTCAGCTTAATGCTTAAATTCAACTGCAACATTTTCGTGTCAGCAGTAAACACAATCCTCCAGCAAAGCTGAAACGCCCAATGAAGTATCTCATATCAAATTACATTTGACAATGAATGCGACTCTCGTTAATGCCATTCTAGGGATTCCAATTAATAGTGACTTCATTTACTTTTCACGTCATTAATTACGCGGTTTATTTTTTTGTTCTGCGAGCTCTGAACTTCGTCGCGCAAAAACATCATCGCTTCCACCTCGGCAAGACTCAAATAATGGAGGAGGGAATCAAGCAAATAAAGACAACAAAAGTTTTGTCACCAAACTCTAGGCTTCAAATTTCCAGCAATAAATAAAAAAATCAAAATGGTAAAGTCCAGGAGCTAGAGCTGGATAATTGAATGTATCTGAATAAGACTTATTGAGCTTATCATTTATTATATTATATGTGAGAACCATCAAACAAAATATTCATTCATGGCCTGACATATAAACTGAACAAGAACCTGCAGCAAGTGAGCCCTAATATCTTCAATATTTAAGCCACCATGTCTTCCATCCATGCCCCACTATATGAAGGTGGGGCCGGCGGGAAGAGTTCTCCGAGCAACCACCATTCTTGGCAGGCTCCCAACACTCTGGGTCTTTGTATACGCGGTCAGACGTTGCGCTCCAGATACGAGCAAGACCTGAGATACTTCGCACACCGATGAGCAGAAGCTACTGAGATGGCCAGGATCATGATATTGAAGTCTAACATCACGATTTTGGAGTCCAACATCATGATTTTGGATTCCAACTCCACGATATTGAAGTCCAAGATCACGATCCTTTGCCAAGGCTTTTGCTGGAGCGTACATATACGTATATTCTGATATCAAGTACCGTGATTTTGTGACAACACGAAACTCGACCAAGGCTAATCATTGGAAGTTCAAAGTCGCAAACGTAAATCATTGTGCTACTCGACGATGACATGCGGTGTATAATACATTATTCGCGATCTCGGAATTTAATGTCCAGAACGCTGAATAAAAATTGTCAGCATTTAGATCGCAGCATCGTCTTTGGGCGTACCGAGAGAACTTTTTGCAACATTCAGCGTACTTTATAACAAAATTTTGCACATTTGTGTCGTTTCTACTTGAATCACAAAAACTTTATTTCGATCTTTTTAATTTTCATTAATATTGAATAATTATAGCTTGCAATATTTTTGCTTCACGCCAAAAAACACACCACACAACAAAATATGATTCAAGAATCACTTCAAGTAGTGAGATGATAATAAGTAGCACCCGAAGTGAAAGTAACTTTTAACCTTTTTTGTGTCACAGGAAGGTGTGTCAAAGTATGGGGTAGGATTTTTAACCTCGCTTAGGACAGCCAAGCTACACGACTCAGGACTTCGGTGAACTTTCATTTTTAATGTCCCCAAAAATTACTATCGCATGTATAAGGATCATTATTGAGTAGAAATCAGAGATAGTAGAATTTCTGAGTTTGTAAATATTCTAAAGCAAGTTCCTTGTCACAAATTACAAAGTAGTGCTTCTTGCGAAATTAAATCTAGATGTAAACTGTTTGTAATGCTAAATTCATCTGGCGAACAAATATGCGATACCTGAGATTTGCAATGAACCACGATTTGCACTCATTAAAATATCTCGTAATGAGTCGCAATTAGGATGCGAGTTAAGAAAATAAATTCGACTTCTAAGCTCATATCCTACGAAAGTTTCGATGTGAAGCAACTAGCAACAGCACTTATTCTCCTTCCTGCAGTGAAAATGCAGTTACACCTTTGGTGAAAGGCTGGTTTCACCATGAATTTGAAGGCTTGTAACAAACGTTATTTTCAGAATTCTCCTAAATGGTGGTACAAGTTCGAGATATGACCAGAGCTTACAGGACATTGGCTGGAGTGAAACTGAATTGAAGGTCCATGAATGGCGTGTGCGAGAATCGTATTCACTATCAATGATAATTAGATAAAAGATGCTTCATTAAGCGCAGCCTCAGAAAATACAGTTGCAGATTTGAATAGACTATGATAAAAAAACACTTTAAATAATCCTTTTTCATTATTTAAAAAAATTACACAAAATTTCAACAAATGCCGCAAAACATAGTTATCGAAGTAATTCACAGTCTCTTACAATGTTAGCAAGATTTTAGCCGAGAATAAATAAATCATCCAACATATCTGTTAATATAATATCTTGAACTTAAAATATTATATTAATATCTGGAACTTAAAAAGGAAAATTTACGAGGCCTAATAATAATTTGTGCAATAATTTCTGCAGGACTACGTCCGTAATGCAAAAAGCGTAAATTTATTTTCTATTTTTAACTATTTATCTACATACTCTCATAATGAGACTGCATAATTTTAAAACTTTATACTCGTGCCGAATGATGGTATCTATGCATTGTGTTTCGACAAGGAGTTTTGCGTAATAGAAGTTTTCTAAAGTATAAAAAGTTACGTTTGGACCTGATCATCAATTCGTCATAGAAAATCGAGGTAGGCCTACGGGCACTGAACTCTCTTGGCTCAAGATGTCTTTCAAAAATTAAATATCATGCATGGGATGTATTAAGTGAGTGGAGAAAATAGAAGTTTTTAATTAACGAGTACGAATGAGGATGCAATTAATTAGATGAAAGTTGCGATCAGGAAAAAAAGTTAACTTCGGCTAGAATTCTTTATAATGATTTCAAAGTTTCTAACATCATATTAAAGAATTAAGACTAAAAAATAGCAAATAAGTTTATTGGTTGTTGATTTTCGCTGACATGCAATCAATTCCCAATGCAATCATGTACTCATTCATTTTTTGCCCGAAGTCTTTCATGCGAATCACGAAATGTATTTGATGTTTTTCATTGAAACTCTTGGTAAAGTAATTATTATTATTTGTAATAGTCCCTACATTAACTGCATTCCACGTTGATATTTATTCCGTAGTGAACAACGCATGAAATTCATATTGAGTTGTAATGCTCGAAAAAAATGATATTTCGAATAATAAAACGTATTTTTTTGTGTTGACGGTTAAAAAATAGCGCTCTCGCTATTAACTTGGACGTGAAAACCCACACATTAAAACTTATACTGAAAAAAACTTTATCACTCGATAAAATTATCTTATTTTTCCATAATTCACTACTCTTTAGCTACATTTTTTTTCTGCATGATAGGATGTGATTTTTAAACCCTCGTGAAAAGTCTTCTGGCAATAGAACATCAACTCAGAAAAACAATTGGTCATATTATCCAAATTTTGACACAATTTGTTCCTGAGAGCATGATCGAGCAGAGAGCGGACATCGCACTCACGCAATTTTTACCGTGACAAACTCGCACAGGGGCAAAAATTTGGACAGTATCACTGATTTCTCTGAGTGACCGCAACCTGCGCGTATGCCCAATTCGCGGATTAATCCGTGTTCAGTAAAACTTTCTTGCAGAACAACTTAAATTTGAAACCCATGAAATTTTATCCATGAATATGTTTGTCTTTTTAAATATATTGCATTCTCAAAGTAAGAGGACAAACCTACAAGGGAAACTCAAGACAGTTTAGCAATTCAAAGCCGAAAATTACTGCCTGCCGCTCTTTAGTTGAAGTGAAACTTAAATCAAGAAATTCCCTTGAGTGTAACGCCTCCTGCGTCTGTCGGGCTCGAGGCCGAAAAAGTTTGGGAAGAGCGACAACAGCACGAGTAATTTATTACAGAAAATACGAGGGCTTCAAAGCAGGTAAATTATGAAACGATAAGAATTTGTCACAACAATTCTGCAAGACCTTTTTCGAGACCTTTCCAAGACCCTTTTCAAGACATTTTTCACCAAAACAGTTTTCAAAGACCATTTCTCAAAATTCGGGTAACTAAGTACTTAGTGATAATAATCGAATGCAGTATAGTTTGTGATTGCCCGTTAGAAATAGAGATAAGACACGACACTTGAAGGAATTTTCAAGCAAGATATGTGATGTAATTTGCAAGCTGATTACAGGGATTGGCATTTGAAGAGTTTTTAATTTATATAATATTTGGCTTGGAAAAAGAATGTAGGTGCCCCGACAATAATGACTATCGTAAGTACGTAACTGCTAAAGCTTAACAGTTTGGAATGCAATGCCTACTGCAATGAATTCGACAGGCACTCGTTTATTTTCAGATCAAAAATGAAGGGCGCTTCAAAAACTGTTCCGGAACGAGAGGCAACACACAAATTGGATCCCCGAGTGCGGGGCATAATCAGGCATCCATTGTCAATCCAAATATCATCAGATCGCATGTTTGCGACACTAACACAAGAGCCATTTTCCTTTTAGGTTCAGGGAGAGAGCAGTGCACAATATCCGTTACACGTATGTCCTCACCAGGCGACGGCCGCGGCCACACTGAGCTCTGAGGGAAGTGAGGGAACAGGGAAGTCCGTCGCACCCAAGCGATTTACCAACACTAATATCGTACTCAACATGGGGAAGAAAAGCTAAAAAACAGGTGCAGCAATGCATAAATTGCAGGAGTATACATTGCAATCCGAAATGGAGCTGAATACTTTACTGACGAGTCTCACAAATACTTACAAATACTATAACGACAAACTATTCATACACGACAACTGAGATCGTATTGAATCATCTTGATTAAATACGATGATTCATTCTAACCCTTGCACTACAATTTTTTTTAATTTTTTCAATAGCAGTAGCTTACACCGAATTAAAAAAACTCCCGTTCTTGCAAAGAACAATTAATTGTAACAATTGTGACACGAGTTTCATTGCCGCTCAATCTGTAGCTAGCGGGCGGACCCAGTGACCGGAGGTCAGGAGGTGCTGGCGTTCCAGCGCCTCTTCATACACAACGAACAATTGGCCCTACTATTAAAAATCAATACGAGTTCGTAAGTCACCGACTGAATTTTAAGCTAAAAACATTAATCATGGATCGCAAATCAGTCACTACGAGTACTAAGGCCGCTATATTTTGAAAGTTCGGCCCCTCATCTCTCGTGATTGCCTTACGAAATATACATTTTTTGTTGCTTAGGTATATTGGTACCTAGTTCAGTTACTGCTGCAGCGGTAAAGTTGTTAAGGGCGCTTGTAGAAATTGCGGCTTCAACTAAAATTTATCGCAGCGGCTTCTTATAAAAATCATATTGCGTGCATGACACTGTTAACTAAAGATCTTGAAAGTCAAACTTCGGAATTTCAATATCTTGAAAAGCAGTTCAGCAGAAAGCATTTAGAGATTTTAGACATGTATCTGTGGCCCGATTCAATTTTCCTGTTAGCAAATATTGCAGTAATTTATACAATAATTTTTGAATATTATCAAATGGACCAACATAAATCAGTCTATCATTACTGTCAAATTTTGAACAAGAAATTTTCACTTCAGGGTTGAAAAAATTCATTTTGCAGTAAAGTCGAGTCAGCCATTTACGAATGCGACGATGAAATTCTTACAACCTTAATAGAGCATTCGTAGCATTCGCAAGTAACTATAAGCGTTAAAGCAAAGTTCCTTCATTTTTTATTATATCATAAAATGAACACTCCATTATTTAAAAACCATGATTAATTTATGGTTGAAACGCACAACAGACACTTCGGAAAACTCAATCACTTCTCAATAATTATCATTTTAGCTCTGGCATTCATTTCATCCCATTAATTTCGGCTCGAAAGCAAATAATTCATCGAAATCAGGAGACGTTCGAAAATAGAAGCGTAATAAAACTAATGGACAGAAAATATCCGATGAAGACATGAAAACCTTCATAATACACGAGGAAAATAGTCGCAAATGTTGCAGGATCACAAATAAATGCAATGGTAAACGACCAACACATCTTAGCTGTAACAGAGGCAAAAAGGTTGGGGCCAAATTCATGCAGAGGCCGTTATCTGCAATGGAGGCAGCCTCTTCAATTGAATGGCCTTGATAGAGCCTTTGAAAGAGTTTCGGGAAAGAGTTGCGGGCATTGGGTCCTGAAAACCAAAGCTACACACAGGAAACTGAGCTTGATATTGCGTGAAAATTTTCAAGCACAAACGGTATTTGGACAAAATGAAGCCGTTGGATGCGGCTGTCAATAAATAATATATATTAAAAGTTTTCTCGAATTCTTCGTGAGGAGCTCTTCAGCGATGAGCCGATGAAGAAGTACTTTATAGGGAACGCAATGAGTGATACGCTGGCAGTGCATTTGCCCGATCAAATGCATGCAATTGAAATTGTAAAGAACTTATGCATCCAAGTAAACTGTATATATTCTAGGCATTTAAGTCGAGCGCAGTTGACAACATTCCTTGAATGCATCGAGTTGGTTGGATTTACGAGCATCGTTCTAGCAAAGAATTAGTTCATGCAAGTTAATCACATTTTAAATCCACAAATCCTAGTCGTAATCTGACACTGAAGTGAAAAACGCTTTGGATGAGCTAGTATATTTCACATAAAAAAACATCATGTTACTAACTGGAAAGTGAAAAATGTGGAATAAATATAAAATCAGCTAACAGGATGTTACCAAATGAATAAATTCTGGAAATGAACTAATGTATGTAGCGCTAGTCACACCTAAACCTGGTAGGTGTCAAGCAGACAGCGTTAACGTAACCGTATTGTGCATCCATTGTGGGCACTTGAAGTTGCGCTCTATACGAGGTCAACTTGAATACATTGCCCACGGTTGATCGCCGAGCCGGAGAGCGGCGTTATACGCAGGCTTCTGCTTGTATGCCTTGCAATGAGTGTAGTACCTGACATCAATGCAACGTTAATCGCATGGAACGGGCAACTGGTGTGAATATTAAGATATGCATATTTAATAAAAATTTAAATAAAAAAACTGAATATGAAGCTTCAAACTCTAGAATTTGAAAGTTGTCAGGTATGAATTTCACAGGTCAAAACGGAAAAGAGGGTGAGACAAAGGAAAAACTTTATGAGAAGAATCTACATAAGCTCCTTTAGAGAAAGTGGACTCAAGTGGGAAATTCAAGCTTCGTCAGCTTTTCTCAAACACACCTAACTTTGCTAAATTAAAGCGTACAACATTCTGAGCAGACCAGCTTAGTAGCCCAGACAAGAGCAAGATCAAAAATATAGTGAAATAAATAACTTGCACGGTGAAATATATTGGCCTCGTCATAACGCAGAAAAATAAAACTCAGTACCCACTGCAGTGAGTGACAGAGAGCGCCTTTTCTGATCGACGAAAACGTGAGGTCACGGACAGACGGACAGAGAGACAGACGGACATGACGAGCACAATATAGCGCCTTTTTTCCATAAATGAGAAAATGCGCTAAAAATACAACATAATAGGGAAATTAGGCCAGAAGTGATCAACTTAACATCTGACGACCTTTTTTGAAGAAATGCGAAGGACGACACGGAGAAAAAACTATAGTGTAAAATATTGGCTGGATGATGAGGGTGGTCTCTATTAGTTGGCCCTCGAGAGTACGGATGATCAGGAGCGGCAGCTACTCAGATCTGCCAATCAGTGGGATGGCTGAAGACGGCGTAGACAATCAGAGCCGCCAGCGGAGAACGTCTCGGCACGTCCAATACGCGTGTCACGATCATTACGCGAGTCGCTGGATCATTACGTGAGGCGCTGGATCATAACGTGAGTCGCTGGATCATTACGTGAGTCGCTGGATCATTACGCGAGTCGCTGGATCATTAAGTGAGGCGCTGGATCATAACGTGAGTCGCTGGATCATTACGTGAGTCGCTGGATCATTACGTGAGTCGCTGGATCATTACGTGCGTCCCTGGATCATTACGTGAGTCGCTGGATCATTACGTGAGTCGCTGGATCATTACGTGAGTCGCTGGATCATTACGTGAGTCGCTGGATCATTACGTGAGAGACACGCAACGCATCACGTGTCAGTGACGCAGTTCACCTGACAAATGCTTTTGAAGAGCCCGAATATTTTGCCATTTCGTTTCTCACAAAACCCCGGACTTCAGTTGGCGTATAGACAAACGCAAAAGTCCTAATTACATCGATATACAGTTAAATTAGAATATTGCAATTCGCCTAATCGGAGTTTTATTCAATTTAACCCTCTACCGCCTGACATGAGTAATATTATCACAAGCCTACTTCCCAAAAAGGATAAGTTCTAGCGAGCGCAAAATGATTTGCACTGAGTTTACGTATAATTGAAGTTCAAATTTAAGTTCCAGGAGGAGTGACATATGGCGGAAGAGGGTTAACTTAGAACTTCAGAAACCTACTGCCAAAATCTACAGACCCATCCCAAATTTTAATAAAAAAACTCTCCTAGTAAGAGGTATATTAGGATAGACTTGCATTTCGACTTCAGCAGTTGAGATGCATAGCATTGACCTCAAGCTTTCTGCCTCTTTCTTCAGAGCCTCTGCAGTGGCCACCGCAACAAAATTTGTAGCCTGAATACTAAACCAAACGCAACGCTTCCAAAGCAACAGCAAAAAACCTCGAGCTAATATTTTGGAAGTGAGGTATAAGATTCCGTAATAGTAGAGAGGCGAGTCTGAGTTAGATGAGGGGCATAATTAGACCAAGAAAGCGATAACTAACTTAAAAAATACAGATGGAATTAGACGTGATGAGTTCTTTTTTTTGGAGAAAGACGCGAATTATACAGTGAATTGAAGAATGATGGATCGAGAATTTTGAGAAAATTGCTGATCTGAGCAAAGAATTCCATTTAGTGAAAGAGTGGCGAGTAAATAAAGATATAACAAATTCGAGAGAGTTTTAGAGAAAGGGAAACAGTGGAAGGAAATAAGAAGGTGGTGAGGGAGCGAGGGTGTGGCAGGAGCGCTCCTGCAGTTGCTCAGATACAGCGAGGGATCGATGCAGGAGGTGAAGGACAGTGAAGGGCATTCCTGTAGGACCGCTGCCAGTTCCTTCGCCCTATGAGAAAGCAGCCCTTAATATACAGATAAATATTCTATTTATATATCTGTATAAAATATTGGTATATCAATATTTTTGCACGGCTCATTGTTCGAGGCGCAGCTCGAGCAGATAGCAAATAAATCTAAGGAGAAATAATACAAAATATCTACAACGACACATTTAGTCTCCTATCTACTCGTATCCTGGACAAACCGTCGTCAGGATACATCAAGGAGTGTACAGCTATTAAAAGTAAACAACTAAAATGTTTATATGCTGATATTTCTCTCAATATTCCAAGTTTTATCGAATATATTTACATTTTAACATAGGATATAAAATACAGAAAAGTGAGAAGTCATTTTTTTCGAAGGATAAGCGTAAAGTTTAAACCTGTCAAAGGAAATACCTCGCAGGGTGGTTTATGCGCGATAAAATCTGAGAGCTGGAACATGATATCAAAGTTCCAGCACCAGCTATGCCGTTGGACTGCTAGGAAATAAAGTCGTAAAATTACCGGGCAAGTTTATGCCTAGGTTTTATTACAAGTAAAAAAATTCACGCTCAAGATGAAACTCAATCTATAAAGAAGGAATTTCATAAGGAAAGAACTAGCTAGAGAAGATGGCTCTTTCTACTCTTAATTCTTTTCTTTAGTGTCATTCTAGTTTTTAATTATAGACTCTCATTTGAAAATATTTATATAAATATAGTACTGCGAGCAACAAATATTTTTGTTTACTTTGCAAAAAAAGTGCAGTGAAAACAATCACATTGTTTATTCGATTTCTTTTTCGATATATCGTCTGTATCCCGCATTATATGTGCTTCCGATATATTCATTTTTATTAGAAAGTTTTGCCGGAAATCAAAGAATTTTTTTAGTTTACCGTTTTTTAAATGAATTATTGTAGAATCTATGTTATTTTAGGATATACACTCACTTTAATAGTCCACAACATCAAAAACTTCCATTAAATGGCGGCGCGGATTCCCTCTTTTCAGGCAAGAACGCGAAAGCAATCAAAACTTGAAACACTCTTGGTTCGGAAAGCAAACAATCACCGGTAGCAGCAAATGTCAACTCATGGCACAAATACACTTCACCGTCGACGACGTACAGATACCAATGAATAACAGAACAATACTCCAGCCCGTTATTGTATAAATTTATTTGTTTAGGCTAATATATAGAATTAAAATTGATTTTTTTCCATTGAAATTCAGCAATTACGGACGAAACACTGTATGAGACGTCTCTCAAAAACTTTATTCATTTTCTAGAAAATAAGAATCCGATCTTTGCTTTATAGCCCTGCAGCTATGAGGGGCAAAATATTTAATTTTCTAAGGAAAATGAGTAGCCTTTTAACTTATAGCAAACCATTGTTGAGCATTTAAAAACAACAATAAATCTGCAACATTGTGACAAATTCAGTTTCAGATTAATTTATTTTCATTGAAAGGACGGAAAACTTGCATCTATAATCGTAAATAAATTAATTCGTGCTCTGTAAGTACCAATTAAAAAGACAATTTGGAGTATATTGGATCGTACGTGCACGTATAAGCAAGTTGGAGAAAAAGTAGAAAAAATTCAAAATATTTGTACTCACGCGTCGTGGAGAAGAGTGTCTCACCTGAAAAGGAACATGTGTGCAGATTAATTATACGGTGGATATGATAAACGAATATATCTGCAGCCACTTTTGTACCAGTAAATATATACTCGCACAAAATGTATTACTAAGCTCCATTCATTAAAGGAAGTTTTGGAGCAGCCATGGGAAACCAAGCAATAAATTTTAATAAATATTCGCGAACCCTTGGACTGTGAACTATATTCTTCTCAATTTGCAAATCTCCCGGCTCGATTTGATAGCTTGTGGTGTCATTTTCTGATTTGACCAATGTTTACCTAACTTGAAAACCTGGTGGGTAACGTGTGAAACTGCGAATATGTTATATGTTAAAGGACAAAATTTTCGACATAATAAAAAGTTTCTAAATTTTTCTGAGTACCGTATTGTTTACCTTGTTACTCGAATAAATCCATGAAATATTTTCCCTAGCGCTTGTTGATCGCTTGATAGAGCACTGACTGCTGGCATCTCCTCCTGTCAGTGCTGGATGGCATCGGACTTTGTAGGGACTCTCTAGAAATTTCTTTAACGAGCATTGAGATGGTGACTTATTGAGCGGCTTTTGAGCTTGTGGCGCACGTGATGCTTCGTGGGAAGAAGTGGAAGAAATCGAGACTTGCAAGCTTTCCGTAGATGAGCAGTTTTCATTCGGAAGCCGAATGGGTAGTTGGAGAAGAGAAAGGTTCTCATAGGAGTAACTCATCCTGCGGTTCAAGTTACCTGTATAAGAATTGTATGAGCATTGCCAAGATGATGTCGTTCGTCCATCACTACGAGACGTGTTTTCGAAACTAGAATCATTCACGACGACTTCCCCGCAATCGGGATTCAAAATTCTTTCAAACATTGATCGACCAACTCTTTGTGGTTCGAAATTAATGCTGAACTCACGGAAAGCTCCGCTTTTGAAGTTTGAACTTTTGGGCGTAACACCTTTTGCTGCAGAAGCATACACTATTTCTTGTTTCGTCAAATTTGGTCGCTGCGAATATGAGCCATTAAACCGTATGGGCATAGAACATTCGATGCCGGATGAGACCTCTGTTAATGGAGGCCGAATCAAAAGTTCTCGGAAAGCCGGAGGCAACTCTGAAGAATGCCCAGCACCAGGAGATGAAATAAGTTTACTCCCATTGTTGCAGTGAGTAATGCAGTCGCAAGAGGAGCCAAGTTCTAAATCTCCAAACGATGTTTGAGTTGCAATCGTTTTCATTGCAATACCCCGAGGTCCTATAAATTTCTGTTCTGTCGAA
This sequence comes from Hyalella azteca, assembly GCF_000764305.2. NCBI lineage: Eukaryota > Metazoa > Arthropoda > Malacostraca > Amphipoda > Hyalellidae > Hyalella > Hyalella azteca. Next base: position 1,072,213 of record NW_025934720.1, on the reverse strand, counting down.
TTATCGAATGATAATGTTGGCTTCCACGTTCTAGGTTCGTGTATTTTCGAGAAAGAAAATTGCTTCAATTGATGCGGACTTGGTTTATCAAAATCGGTTTCCTGCTTCTGACGAAATTCGACCAGCTCGCTGATTGTCGGTATGGCAGTCCAAGGCGTTTCAGACCATTGACCTCCCGGTACCGACTTTAAGGATTCATTCGAGTTCAATTGCTGAAGCTGGGGAATGCTAGTTTTCGATGCATTTTTCGGCGGTTGACAAGCAAATTCGAACAATTGGTTTTCCTCGCAATTCTCCGAATAATTATTGCTAATGATATTCATCGCAGGACAGATAGGAGTAGAATTGCAGAAAATACACTCATTCAACGGATCATCTGATGTTCTCTTGCACTGCTGGTGTGGGGCAGCATAACTATTTTGATTAGATTTCGGTAAAATTTTGGTTGAAGTGGCCAACGTCGTCTGGTAATTATTGATCCCAAATAAAGAGCGACATTTCTCAAAATTCATCGGCTCTGTTGATTGCGAATTAAACATTTGTTCACGCCGTTGCTGTCTTTGCTTTTGACGAAGTTTGTGCCAGAGGTCTTGCCACCGTTGTCGTTGTTGTTGCTTGCGGACAGTTCGTTCATTCCAACTTTCTTGCTCGTAACAAATGTATGGCTGAGAAAGTAGATCATCTGCCGATTTCGAGAGCGTCAAACAGTTCAGCTTATGCAGAACTTTGTAAGCAGGGACGCAATCTGAACCTTTTACTACAACCTCATTTTTATCATCTCGTACAAAACGTTTATGGTCTTTATGGTCTGGCGATAATTCAAGAAATTTACTTTCGAGTTCAGTCCTCAAAATTTTCTGACACTGACACACAACTTTAGATTCCGAATCAGGGCCATAACTGAAATGACGCTTCTGATAACCACTTCTTTCTGAACCCACAGTTTCACAAAGACTGAACTTCACTGACTCTAAAGGCTCATTCCAAATAAACCCAACCTTGTTTGTTTTGTTTATGTGTAGAGGATCGGAATTTGAATTAGACAAATCATTGTTGTCGGAAATAAATTGGTTTCTCAACTGTGAACATGATTTAAAAAAGACAGGAGAATCTGTAAATTTAAAATCGTTTGCATTTGATGCGGAGTGTTTATTTGAGCTTAAATTTAAGTTGCAATCACAATGCCAATAATTGAGTTTTGACTGGCGATGTGGATCATAATTGGCTTGCTTCAGGTAACTCGAAATATCTTTTTCGTCGGAGGTTAGGACACGAAGTCGATCGGGTGCTCTGGTTCTCGCAAGTTCAACTTCTTGTGCAGGCAAAATTTTTGCTTGAGCTGAACCGAGAATCTGACAAACTTCTCTATCTTCATCGACTTCAATTGAGTTGTTCTTGTCCAGAGCATTCAAGGGAATAAACTTTTTCAGCTCTTGCACACCCTCCGATTTTTTATCATCAGAATGGCTAACATTTTCATTAAGAGACTCGTTCACGCTGACGGACTGTTCTTCCTCATTGCCAAGGCCGCCACCATCAGCGTCATTTTCTGGTGACGAGAAGGTCTGGCTATCACAAGCGAGAAGTGGAGAGTTGGACGAGTCGCTGACCAGACTTAGATTTTTTGTAGACGTGGTTGTGTGTATTTCTTCTGTATTGAATGCTGTCATATTATCTTTCAAATACGTAAGCCTCTTATGCGATAATTTATCAGGGCTTTCACCAATAGTAACAGATGATTCTTTCGTAGAATTAAGTGTTGAGTAATTACTGGAATTCGAACCAAAGTGACGTTCAGCAAAATTATTACCGTTTTTTTCCAGGTCAGCACCAAAGACACTTAAGATCCGATTCTTGAAAGTTATTTCTATCATATCACAATGGTCATGCAATGGATTTTTCGGCTGTTGTTCACCATAACCAGCACCCGAGTTTCCAGTTACAGAGCACATTTCTTTGGTGCTAACGTATTCCTTGAGCTTGAATTGATCTCGACACGGACTATCGTCAGGGGAATGAGACTTTTCCACTGAATTCAATTTCACGTCATTTTCTATCTGGATAGAGGATTCAGGCAACGAAATATTCATAAGGCTACATTGTTTTTGTTCATCGTAAATTCCAGCAGTTGACTGAGCTGAGTCAGGCAGAGAGTCAATGCCTAGCACTTCACACTCGCCGAAGTGAGTCTCCAAAATAGAAGCAGGTTTGCAGGTCGTTTTGAAAGGAAGTTGAAAATGTGAATTATTTAGGTTCAATGCATCAGGTTTGGAAGTCTCGAGGAGTAGCTCGTCCGGGAGCACTGTAATTTTAGTCTTCTGTGATATATTTGTATGTTCGTTCGAGTCGTTCCTAGGAGCCACGCTGCCACTGGAAATTTTCATTTTCGAACTTATGTTGTTGCTTGACGCTTCAGGAGTTTCTTTCTGAGTGGAAAAATTTGACTCAATTTCAATTGATTTTTCAAGTTCTTCGGCTCTGTTCACGATCGTTGACGCTTTAACTTGAGATTCCAACGAAAGACCGTTCGGCCGAGATCTAGTTTCGTGCACGGCCAAGTCAGGATGAGTTTTGTCTCCGCAGGGATTCGTCTCCAATAAGAAAAAATTATTCATCGAGTCGGAGGATTTCTTATCGTAATTTTTACTGGTTATCAATTCACCCGTTTCTATTTCGGTGTACAGAAAATTCTTCAAATAATCGGCATTATTCAAAAGTTCAGGGCCATTTAGAGTGGAAAAACTATCGAATTCTGTTGCTGCGAAAGTTTCATTTTCGTCAACTGGAACTGCGATCATACCATTGCCATCGACAGATAATTTATTTACATTTTTCATGACGGAATATTCCCTAAACTCGTCACATGAGTCTGGTCCAAGCGACCTGTCGTCAATTTCGTCGCGAGCAAGTGGAGCCAGTTTTGTAAGTTGATACTTATTAGGTTCACGCGCCACCACATATGAACTCGGGGAAAATGTTTCAAATGAATGTGGCAATGCTTCAGACTCTGTAATAAACTGGTCACAGCAATACTTGCCACGCGTTCCAGGGGAGCGTTGCAGTTTCTTTACAGAGGGAGGTCCTAACAAGGGAGAGGAATAATTAAAGTTGGGGGAAATTGCCCGGTGATAATGTTTAAACTCTCGATTCATGTGTGAAGTCCACGATTCAGTAGAAGAAATACTCTCAAATGATTTTAAGAATTCAAATTTATCATCTATCATAGCTGAGGTATTAAGAGAAGTTATAGACTTAGTAGGGGAAAGTGGAGAAATTATTTTATAATATTTTTCATGACTTACGTTCACGTGAGGCATGGGAGTTTCTGATATTGCCTGACTCGTCGAGTTTAGAGCAGTTTCTCCTTCTGATCTTGATTTATATTCAAGAGAGCATTCCTTTGCTTCAGATTTGGCTACGTAACAACTCTCTAAGGCCGTGGTTGTATTCTTCCCACGTCCGAAGCCCAAGAAAGAAAGTCTCGACTTTTTCTTTGTAAGCACCTCAGGAAATGACGATTTGCCACCACCACCACTGCCGATTTTGGTCAAGTCAAGCAGGGAAGACAGGGTCGGCAAGCGAACGGCTGCCTCACTGGAGGCACTTGACTTGCTGCTTCTGTTACCTTGAGGATTCCCTGCATCTTCTAAAGTGGCAACTTCTAAATTTTCAAAACTCGGCGAATCTTCATGGAATTGTGTGCATTTAATGTTCGCCGCTTGATGATCTGACTTGATTTTAAGGTTAGGATTGCTGGAATACAAGCGACGCATCTTCCTGGTATCAGTTTTAGTCGCGTTTATTTCTTTTTCCGCTGAATACGAGAAATTTGGTGGACTGGTGGAAGAAATTATCGAATCTTTTGACTTACTCCTCCACAAACGGAACTTAATACCTGAAGCTTCCGATGGCCGATCACTTTGGCTTTGAGTGACTTCATTTTCATCACTCAAATCAGTTTTGCTTTTCAGTGAATTTATTTTCGAATTATGACAGTTGAAGAACTTCACCAAACCTTTCTTAACGTCAACTTGGCAGGAGGCGCTTCCTACTTCAAAATCAGAACTCTTTTGAGCTGACATATCACAACGTGAATAATCAGAATCCTGTTCTTTTGACTTTCTTTCACTCCGTCTGAAACTAAATAAAGCTTTCCGTTTATGTCCTTTGTTTCTGTCAAGACTGTTGCCTGGCAAGGCTGAATGTTGCTCCAGATAATTATTGGAAGTAAATTCTGGTGTGGCAAGTTGCTTCTCATCAGGCCGCTTTGTTTTCCCATTACATTTAAAGAGCCTCCCGAGACTAGAGGATCTCCTGACCACAGCGCAATAGTCATCTTTTGAACTCACAAAATCCGCATTGTCAAGGTGTTCATCGCTGTAAACATTTCGAACTTCATTGTCTATCTTCTCAAAATAGCCCTTGCTTTTCACTTTTAAACCACGGACGTTCTCGGATGATTTTGATTTGATATTTGGTGAAATTTCGGCTGATGACGCATCAGCTTCAATGCTGACCGCTCGATGAGTTTGCACCAGTCGTGGAGAAAGCTCTTTACACAGTAATGGCTCACGCCAAGGTAACTTTCCGGCGAAAAATTCAGAATTTTGTACTTTACTTGTAGGAGTACGCGCTAGATCTTCATACAATGAAGAATTTATTTGTTTCTTCTGGGTGGAACTCTGGAGATGTTCAAGCTTGCTAAGGTCTAGTCCTGACAAATTAATTTCACAATTCAGAGACTCACGGGAATTTGTCGTCTTCTCGTGAACATGCCGCCTTCGGATGCAATTTCTGCGACTCTCATTAGTACCGTTCCAGCGAAAACTTCCTCCGAGTTTGCGAGGCAGATCAGCAGCTGTTCCTCCCAAGCCAACGCTACCCAACTCAATTCCAGCCCCTACCATACCCCGACCGACCTTGCCTTTTGCAGCCTTGCTATTTTTCGCATTAAATCGACCTCGCGCATCAGGTTTCACAGGGTCCAAGGGTTTTTGTTTCATACTTGGCCTTCTGGGCTCAACGGTATGCCGCCGGCACTCCATTGATCGCCGATTTTCTGAGCTGATGTACCGGTTAACTCTTCTCGCATCCACGGTTCTAGGAGGGATTTGAATGGAGGCTTTGTCATCAATTAATTCTTTCTCTCCGGTTGCGGAGTTTATAATTTTATCGCACTTAGTACTACCGACACTTTCAATATCAGTGTGGATTTTGTCAGGAGTCAATGAACGACCAATTAAAGATTTGACGGGAGAGAGTAACATAAATCCTTTAATTACAGCCTGCTCAGAATTTTCGTCAGACGAAGATATGTAACATAGAACTGGTGAATTACTGTTGTTTTTCAGTCCATAAAATCCACGTGGCGAAGGTGAAGCACTGGAAACACAAGGAGATGAAGTGCGCAAGGTTATATGTCGGTCCTGATGCTTCGGACTTCGTGAGCAGCTTCTCGGGGTACGGGGATAGCAGTACAAAGGTCTAGCGCCTCTGTAACCACACGGAGGTCTGAAGCCCGAAGAAACACTCAGAGCGGATAAATACATGAAATATTCAATGAATTTTCTTGCACGAGAAATGTAGCGAGAATTTTATACCACTTATCTTTGACAGGCAATCAGAGAACTTTATTTTCACTGAGAAAGAATTTAAGCATATAAGGCAGCATCCAAAAATATTATGATCAGGATAAAATTTAAAAATTAAGCAAACCGTTAGCATTAGCAAGCCAAAGCGCACCCGATTTTTTTTTTCAGAACAATTTTTTCCCCTACGAACAGTATCAAGAAATTATTTAAATAACATCAGTTCGACGCATATTTTTCATTTCAAAACGAAATAATTAGACATTTATAAAACTCGGCCCGCAACAGTGCGTGGTGTACCGCTAACTGGAAGACGAGCTCCGTGACAGTGTGGCTTAGCTTGTTGCCTTGTCTTGATGGGATTCAGGGAAGCCATAGCGGGGCCGACATGTGACGTTCTCGAGGCTAAGCTCCCCCCGACAAAAAGCTAAAATACATTAGCGTTTTTATGGGTATAGTTTTACTCAAGTTTTAATGAATTGATAAAACTCGTGCAATGTTTTGGTATGCTCCAGGAGCGTCAGTGCTCCCTAAGAAATGCCTCTTACAAGCAAATCCGCTCTTTAACACTTCACGTCAAATAATCCTGCGTTTACAAATGTTCCACCTCAGTCAGCTTGATTAATGAGTTATAAATTAAAGTCTTAATACCGTAGACGTTTTTCTCTTAATATGTTGGAGCTAAATAATAATATTATTCGAGATATAATGGCAATTTCTCTACGTGACGAGTGCGCAATAAGCAAAAACTAAATTTGTATGGTTAATTTGAAAAGCAAGAAGCTTTACGAAGAAAGGATACGAAAGAGGATACGAAAATAGTGGCATTTAAAAACATAACGTGGGATAGATTTGTTCTGATATTAATTTATACGTCGATTAGAAATCGCATATTTTTCAGGTTTGCGTTCATATTTGCACATACATTTTTCTATTTTCGGAAAAAACCTCAAGAAGCAAACTAAGTTCTAATGTTTGCGCAAGTGCTTCTTACGCACTCTAGAATTTTACATATTTTACCAAATTTGGGTTTTGAAATAAATTATATATTAATATTCGTGACAAACGATCAAATTTTGTTATGGCAGACAGTTTCAAACACAACCCTACATTCGTCAGTGGTGTTGCAGAACTACAGATGAAGTATGAAGATGCGTTCATCTTCATACATGCGTTCAAGAACAGTTGCAAGTTGAGTTCACGAGAAAGAAATTGAGCCAAGATGTAATAAAATAAAGAAGCAATGAGCTTTCTTTCATTTCTTCATCTTACATTGAAAGATGTAAGCGGAAAATTTTAGGTTCAATAAGTTCAAGCGGTAAATTCATCTAAGAAGCACACATTAGATGTCATTTTAAACCGTCTACCATAGAAAAAATTTCTTCGAAGGGCTATCGTAAAAAACGTTTTTCATCGCTAACTATATAAAATTCTGCTGCGATGGAGAGCGTTGGATATGTTCCTTTATTTATATACGAAAAAATGTATTACACATATTTCGCTTAATTTAATACACAATAATAGTAAAAATTCCTGATTTATCATTTAAAATGGTTATTTAGAGACGCAAAAATATATAGAACATAAAAAATTGATCGTTCACCAAATTCTTACTTCTTCGCAGCAAATGCTGATTTGACGTTGAACTGTTGGCCCATCATGTGAGCATTTAATAAATCGGCAGTTAAGCCATTAAATTAATCAATAATATAATTAGCCACAAGGTCTGCTTAGAAGTAGTCTTTGCAGAGATACTTAAATCCTGCTGCACATACCCGTAGACTAATTGTACAGGCGCATTATGTTGTATAGTTATAGTAACAGAATAATATTACAGCGGTAGTGTCCGAGGAGCATCTTTCAGTGAATTTGGAGTCGGCGCGATCTTAGCGCATTCGATAATCGGTTTTCAATCGGCTCACGTAGGAATAACATTGGGAGTGAACATAATTTTGTGGGTACGAATCAGAAAGTGCATCCCAAGATTTATGAGGTCAGAAATTTATTAAGCTTCCTCTCAAAGTAGAAGAATTGGCTGACAGAAAATTCAGACAAGGCAATGTGTGAAAAATTATTCAAAGTTTTATTAGTGAGCTAGAAAGAAAATTCTTGCTTATTAGAGGGAATATTATCGTTGCAAAATTTGTTATCCAACTAAAATAATATTCCAGACTCGTCAACGCTAATATTTGTCAATCCGAACTCACGAGCTCGAAGACTTCGTTCAGCATAGCGAAACAGAATTCAAAAGTTAAAATTGATCTCATATAGAGTACAATCACTTGAATATTCGCAAGAGACTTTGAAATAAATGATTCATGAGAGATGGCAAAGACAAGGATACGAACTGAAACATAATCGATACTAAGATAAATAAATAATAAATAAATTACCGCTCCGAGTAAAAACGCGTTCAAGAACAGACTAGATAAAGCTATGGGGAAATATATGTTCAGACTTGAAATGCCTAGCACCATATCGAACCCGGTGGAAATCTAGTAGCTATTTCAAATTATCATCAGTTTGGAAAAGATCCGGTCGAAGGACCTGTTTTTAGATCTCCTGTGAACAAGTCACGAAAAGTACAAGAATCAGCGACAGGCCACATCAGACCATTTCTTCAGCGCCGACATCGCTATGTTATGTTATTACCACTGATACAGAACTCACCTCAAGCACGGGGGAAGGCTCTGGTGTCGGCAGGTCACCCACGCCTCCCATATTCAGATCCAGGCTCTAAAAAAAATCAATCATTCTTCATGTTACATGAAATTAAACGTAAAGAATTAGGCAACGAATTTCTTTAATAAATATATCGCCTAAATATGCGAACAAAATACCACAAACTCTTAGTTTCGAGCATATTTTTGTCTCGTTTGATGCCGAAAACAGAACGATTTGTGTGGTGAAAAAAATTTTGTGGTGATGATAAAATAATAATAAATTGTCCTGCTCAAATACATCTACCAAGCGAAAAATTCACAACTTTTTGGAAAATAACTTACTTGGAAAATTTTCGACAGAATTACAAGGAATTTTGCGTGTTACATTTCATGAAATGATAGTTTTACCCTTAATTCGTGATAACAAATATGAAATAATAGCCTTATAACTTATTGATGGAAACTCTTTGGGGGGAGGAAAGGAGATAATATTTTAATTATTGTTGTTCGTTTATATAATTTCATATGTTACCAGTAGCAAAAAAAAAAAATATAATTTAAATGTATATTAATTTAGGAGTTTTACTTCATGAACCAAAAGTGATGCAGACAATTTTTTTCATTCCAACTCGCCTACATCAAATAAAGATCAATGAGCTGGAAAGACTCAAGAAAGTTGTAATTTATAATCAAAATCTTCAAATCCAATGACTTAGTAATAAATCGAATCATTTGCAATTTGTTTGTATGTATTTAACTCGTAAAACCATGAAATAAATCGTGATTAATTTGATGAAGCTTTCGATTAAAAGGTCTATTTGCGGATATAAAACTGATACAAACTTCAATTAAGCAAATTTTATCACAAAGCAGTGTTGATGAGAGGCAATATAAAGCTTGCAATGAAGCACGAGAAACATTTCAAACCAAGCAAAGATATTCAAAAACTTCCAACATTTCGAATAACATTCTAAAGGAGATGAATTGAAGCTCACACCAAACAACAATAATAAACAACCTTTACATATTTGAGTTATATCTTACAAAAAATGACGATCTGAAGAAATAAAAAATCTTCGTCACAATGCAAATTAAAAACAGGAAGAGAATAGCTCAAATTGAAACACGGATGATACCTGACCAAGTGAACCTTTTTACGGACATTTTTACCGTGTCAAAAAATGTTTAACTGGACTTTCGGCTTCATTCAGGAGCGAAAAATTCGCGATTGGTTGCCGATGAGAAACAAAAGAATCGAACGGCCATTCAACGCCGAGAGAACAGCAGATATGTAGCTTAATGAAAGGTGCTTCAAAAACCGAGGAGTGAATCTCATCATTGAACGTCCAAAAGATGAGCATTTCAGGGAACAATGAGCTGGGAATTTCTCATCAAGGGCAAAATTGTTGGAGGTCAAAAAGATGAATAATTGTAGAAAAAAATACGCTATGGAATATTGCGGCGCTGTCACTTTCACTAGTTTCTCAATCTAAATTAGTGAACTGTGTAGCCAGTATTGCCCTCTACACAGTGCGAGGGCTAGAATTAAATAGGAAACAGTTTAATTTTTTAAATTTAAAAATTGGACATTCGTGAAAATATTCTTAGAGAGTTGGAAACTTTCTGCGTCACTGAAATTTTTAAAATGTAATGATTTATTCATAACCATATTTAGATACAGAGAGATAGCACGAAGCAAGCATTTCTACTCCGCTAGAGAGGATTTTCTTACAACTCAACTTAACCTTACATCAGTGCTTCTTTTAAATGGCTTTCATTGTTTGCACAGTAACTGATGTTGAGTTAAGGAATGGATTCGAGATGTAACATTAATTAAGAGTTTTAAGACATTCGAGTATCTCAAAGTTTTAATGAAAAAACAAGGGAGAAGATCGGCGTTTAACATGATGCTCAGCTCTAGAGAGTTGCTATACCTAATATTCACTAACGAGTTTGAGGGAAACTAATTTTTGTTTCTTCATGGAAGATTTTCTCTGATTTAGCAACTGTCAGCTGTTAATAAGTAGCTGCGAAAGTCAAAACTGTTAGCGCCAAATTGATTGATTCAAATCAAAAAATTTTAACTCACTCTGAAGCAAGATTGTTGGGTAAAAAGCATGCAATAAAACGCGGAACTAAATAAATGTGATTTAAATAACAAATCCAATTGATTTAGATTATTATAAGACTCAAAATATACGATGGGTAAAAGCTAGGCCTGAAATTCGACGGTGATTCTTCAAAGAAATATTTATATTACCACAGTACGATTTTAAATCTTCAAAGAGCCGTGAATTTGATTGTACCACAGAAAAGTTTTTCATTCAGATCAAAAATATTTTTTATACATGTGAAGAGGTTACTTTAATTTAATGCAGGTGAGAGATTAATTTTGGATTCTAAATTTAAATATCTTATGAATGCAACGATGAAAAAATTACAAAATTTTCTCTGTCTCAATTCAATGATCTATCGTCGTGGAATTTCCAGCTCAAATTTGTACCCGTAGACAGTTCCATGACTCAAAATAGGATGGCAGGGATAATTAACCTCGGAGATCAGCTAACAAAGAGAGAGAAAAGAAAGCTTTGGTTCGCGGAAGCAAATTCTCAGCTCAAACATTGCCTTTATTTGTTGAAGGAACGTAGTGCAGCGCATAGATCTCAATGGAATATGTCGCTTGGAAAAATTTCATGCCATTTATAGTTGCCTAGCTAAAAAAATAGTGCGTAACCACACAGAGTCAGGTTTTGGTTGAGGTCGCCAGCTTTATTGTGACAGTCGATATTATGTATTTAATACTGCGTAGCATTCTCCATAAATCACAGTTAGACGTGGCGGGTCGTAATTCTATGTCAATCCAGGTGATGACGCCGAGATATCGCTGGTATTAGCTAAGCTTATTGACTTCAATACGTCTCTGCATTGTATCTTTGCACTCAATGAATTGCTAACTCAGGCCAAAATTTCAAGATGGAGTAAATGCTAACAATGACACTTTTTCAGCTCAAAAATTTATGACATAATATGAAGATTACTACAATAAAGTTGACATTTAAATCCTTAAGGAGACCAAATTTTTTAAGTCGTTCTAATAACCTAGTATACGCAATCTAGCAAATTGTTCTGAGATGTTTCATCTTGCTCCCTGCACGAGATCGAGAGAGAGATGATGCCTCATATATCGAAATACTTCTTTATTTGAGTCAACATTTCACAATAAACGAAGGAATATGAGATTGTTCGATTCAACTAGTTCCGTCAAAATATTAGGGTCAAAGGAAGTAAGATTCGAAAACTTCGTGAAGATATCAGTTAAAAGTGTTTGAAAGAGAAATTTCAGTCAGCTGCGACTTAAACGCTTCTCCAGTAGAAATTTGTTATTTAAAATATTTCAAAATCTATTACTCTATTTGATTTACAATAATCAATGTTTTGCAAGATGTACATTTTACATAAATTTTCTGACGGGTTTCGTTTGACAGAAAACCACAGCTAGTGCAATATGAGTAAAACGAAAGAAAATAATGCACAGAGATCTATGTCCGACACTATTTAAAGATTAAACACGAAAAAATTAAAAACACGAATGTTTTTGATTCGTGCAAACTCTCATTTTCTTCGTCTATTCAGAGAGACGAAGAAAAAGACGAGAAATTATTTATTCGTCTTTCTATTCACGCGTGCATGCACCCCTCTCACGACCCCTGTCTCTACCGACAGGTGCATAATCTCACTGTCCCTGTCTTTTTCCGAGTCATCCACCCTTGAGTCTAGTTAGAACGTCCCTGTCCATGGTCATGCTGATGCGCCACCTTCGTCGTCCACCGTCTTCAAGTCATCAACAGGCTGGTTGCCCCGCCACCAAGGCACGGGAATATCGTTGAACGTGACTTGAGTGTAACTGACATCCCCTCACTACTATCGTTTATCTTCAACACACAAACTCCACTCACAAAAGCCCCGGCACTAACCTCCTTGTCGGCATCGTTGGCGGTGATGGCCGCCTCGACTGCGATGTGCCCCGCGCTGGCCTCCCACTTGCTGGCGATCTGGAGCGTCTCTTGCGTCTTCTGCTGCACGGTCTTGGTGTCGTCCAGCAGCGTCAGCTCGTAGAACTCTTGGATATCTGCACGGCACGAGCGTCACGTCAGGACGAGGCGAGCAAAGCGTGTGGTCGGCGCAATGAGCAGCACTGATTAAACATTAAGATGTCATGTTGTTAAAATGTGCAGGAAATGTGAATGTCATGAGCATGACATGAAGATGCCTTGAGAATGTCAATAAAACGTTGTACCATGAAGTGCGAATACAATAAGCATTAAAAAATTATGTCTGATAGAGAATGTTTTTAAAAATGTGTTCCAGGAAAGACGAATGGCAAGAGCATGGCAAGAAGACGTCTTGGGAATGTTATTAAAATGTGGTACTATGAGTCTTGAACGGCAAAGGTATGACATGAAGATATATTGGAAATGTTTTTACAGTGTTGTAGCCGGAAATATGAATGGCATGAGCATACCAAAAGATGTCTTCAGAATTCTATTAAAATGTTGTCGATGATATATGACTGGTATGAACATGACAAAAAATTGACAACAAAGTAACACAAAATGGCACTGACATCAATCATATATGAACGAGGGTTAAAATCTTTCCTTGTACCGCACAGCATGAAACTAAAAACAGAGGAAGTTAATACAGTGATTTACGAAAAATTCCCGGACGCAAAGAATGACGCGCTAGACAGTAAAAAATCATGCCCATTACCGTTAGGCATTTGGCCACAAAAACCCAATGAAAATTCCAGCATAAGACAAACAAAATACAGAACATTTTTTTGACAGCATTCACTATGGACAAAAATTTACTCCCGAATCTGCACGCATACTAAACACTACTCTCAAATATTTTGGCATAAGCAAAACCTTTTTGCTGCTACATGTCTTGAATTTTCGATACAGCTCAATTTAATCAACTGAATTAGTTTGCAACGAAAGATGGGCAATGAAAACTTCAAGCTAATCTCTGCTTAGGGAAAATTCAGTGTGCATGTACAATATTTAATGTAATGGTAATTAATGACAAATTGAGTATAAAGTTGCGCCCATGAGCTAAGCAGATTTTACTGAGTGCGACATTAATTCTTCAATTAGGAGACTCGCGGCTCGTATATTATTCAAATTAGATCAATTGAAACTTCAACTATCTTATTTGACTAGAATCTAAACTTTAATAGGTTTTGCATGCTATCTCGCTCCGTGAAAATGATGCTGTTGGCACCTAGCTAAGTCCTACATATCAGAAAATTGTTATATTTTCTCAGGTGTTTGATTCAGAAAGTCATTTTCTTTTAGAGGGCATGCTATTTTTCATTTGTAATTGCATATTATTATTGTAAATTCTAACAATAATAAAGCTCAAAATGTACTGAACATGATGCAATATTAAGCGCATGACCGATCATAGGTGAAAAAATCTAAAAAAAAAATCTTTAACTGACACATCATGGCTTTAAATAATAAATGGAGTATTCAAATTTTGAGAAACTTCAGATTCCATAAATATTCATCCAATAACAAAAACGCTCGGGTTTAGTAACCATATTTTAAATTCATTGAAAAAGTGTGGCATTCGAGCTATGCTTTAATTTTCATCAGAAATTTATCAGAACATGACGAGTTAAAGATCCGCTGTAAATATCAGGCTAACTGCCCACTGGTAGATGGTTTGGAATATAGCGGGTGAAGGCATCATTAGGACGCGTCGGTCTATTCATGCGGCAGCGAGCCAGAGCTTCCCATATGTCGACCTTACCATTCAGCTGCGCCGTGAGTGTGTGTGTTTTTTAACAGAAAATTTGCATACGAGCCTCTCATATTTGGAGCTACTGAAAATCCAAATATTTTAGAGTAGTTCAACAGTGGCTGCGTCGAAAAACTCCAACGGCATCAGGAGGCCAGATTTTAAAATTTTGTATTAATATTTTCAGATGAGATGTATTTGACTGAAGGATTTTGAATAGGGAAATCGATGGAGATGAAAATATAAATTAGGTCATACATGCAAATATTTAGTTTATAATTGTTAATAGATGTCAAATACAAAATCGTAGTTGTATCGTTGTATCAAACGATACAAATCGTTGTATCAAATTCAATAGCAAAATCGTTGTATCAAAATAAATGTTTTGTTCATAATTTCGTCCGATTTATTCCCTTCTAATTATCATTTTTCAAATGCTCTCTGAGAAAAGAAGAACTCATTAGGAGCACTCAAATCGTGCGTATTTTTTAATGTTTATAGAAGCATTTCACCAATTCGTACTTATTCGTAGTTTTTCCAATAGTTTAAACTTGAAACATTAAAAACTTTACTGGCAATTGCAATCACTAGCAAAATGAAAATGTTGCGATTCAGCAAAAGTGAGCGAATTTAAATATCGAGAACTTTTTTGAAAGATAGATAATTTTTTGAGAGTCATTAGTGGAAAGAAGAAAAATAATAGACCTAATTCTACCGGACAAACAGATCACATAAAATTTGTGATCTGTTAAGCTGAATTTGATTCAGCTTGCTCGAGTTATTCGCTTTAATTCGTAATACAAGGCACGAAAATTTCCTTAACTCAATTAAAACATTTTCCAGGTATATATCAGTCAAACAGTCGAAGGCGTAAGGAGTTTTAATTTTTCTTGATCATAAGGATTTATTGATTTTGAATGATCGTAAGGATTAATTTGCATCATGTTTATTGGTTTTCGCAAATCCAACATTGCAAGTTTCTCTGCAAATTCAAGTTACAACTTCATTCAAGTTAAACCAACTACCAAGTAGGAGTAAAATTTGGCTCCCATGCGATATATCGATAACAAAATCCCTCCAATTCATCTGAGCTTTGAAAAATCGTGAGAGGCAGAAACTTGCGTAGGTATTTACATACATCATATAGTCTGCTTTGATAACAAGTTCTACTAGAATTTTAAAACAAAGAAAATGCCAGGTCAATTCATAACATCTTCTTTAGGTTTTCGTGAAAGATATGGGAAACTTATTTTTCTTCGCTTTTAAATTGTTGGTTAAATTAGGAGCAAGTAGAGTCGGAGGGGAGCGAGTGGGGAGCAAGAGGGGGCGTTGCAAATCATAATGCTTATCATATGACATGCATGTAAAAAGTTTCAGATGGTGTCAAGAGTTGCTGCTAAAAGTTGCTCTCAAGTTATTGGGCCAGTGCGCATTCGCAGCGACATCTGAAGAATGAGAAGAGCGCCTACTGCATTGCCGAGATCTGAGTTCTTCAAAAAAAATCCAACATCTCATCTTACCTCGAAGCAGAATATGACAAGACTGCCGCTCAATTATTCACATAAGGAAGCTCATTATTGCGAGCAAAACTTTTCATGACCAAGTTTGTTCATACAAAATTGTAAAGATGTAGCCTGCAACGACAATGATTTCACAGCAGCCTCGCCTCGCGTGATACTTGAACAGAAGAATGACAAAAATTTATAACAGAATTATCTCCCTGCGCTGGCTTGCCTTGAAAATGAGCTTAGAGCTCTTAGGTATTTTGAAATTTTGAGGGAATTACGTATGTAAAAATTCTAACAGGACTGTAACGAAGACAAAAGTTCGACTTCCTCAAATTGAAAGTTGAAGGTTATAAAATGCAGTAAAGTGGTTACCGCAAGAATAAATAGAATTTTTAATTTAAATCAAAGTGCCCGAGTCGTGCAATTTTTCTGGGAAAAACGACCATTCGGCAACTATAACTAGATATAAAGACCATCCGCCGTTACATCCAGTATCCACCACAAAATATTCCTACTTATGCTTTGCTACAACTTTGTAAATAATGCTTTCCTTCAACATTGATCTGCGTTACCTGAACTCTGCGGATTTAACAATATCGGTTCGTTATATTAAACTTTGCAGCGACCTGCAACCAGTCACCTGCTCTAATTTTCATCTTGGCACGGGATCATTCACACTTGAAATTAATCATTCGTCGCAAATTTGTGCGACGTTTAAGCAGGCATGACAAACGGTTTATCTTGCGGCAGTGACACGCCGCCTTCATTACCCACAGCACGGACAGAGAGTAGACGTAGCACTGACACGTTCTTTAGCATGCAAAACTGGGTTAGGATGACCCACACAAGGGCAAAAAAATTCAATATTATTTGGAAAAAATTCAATGTTATTCAATGTATTTGTTATTAACTTTTATGAAGATTTACTTTTAAGATACGGAGTTTAGGTATATGTCTACCTTTTTGAACATATTTGATTTTTTTATTCACATTGACGGAGATTGTATGTCTACAGACTCATAGATTTATTTTCAGAAACAAATTTTCCATCCAGATCCTTCAATGAACTCAGGAACAAGATAAAACAAGCTTGCACCAAACCAGAGTCGCGTGGAATTCATTAGTATTTCAAGGCCATTTCAGTCACACAATTTACTCCACTTATTTACAATAATATTTCCAAGCTGAAAACAAAGTGGTCCAAGGTATTTTCACCCCAACACGATTAATTCAACAGCGCTGGAATCAAGACTTGGACTTCTAAACGTAATATATTAAAGCGACTCCGGCGAACTATTTATCAGGATTTGCATGCACCGAGCGTTGGTCTTTGTCTCGAGCCGCCTCGTATTTTGAAGGTCTTTGTTCCAGTCTGGAACTCTAAGTTGCAGGTGCCAGAGTTCACGGCTTCACAATTATAAAGTTTTCTCGTTGCTACCTTTGGAACCTTATCAACTTTTCAATTTTAAGCGTCGCATTCTCACATAAATAACGATTTTAAAACATTTGGCTTCGTTGAAACCAAACTTTATTAGACAGAGAAAGTATTCATGGCTAAAAAATGTACGGATTTGATATTAAAGCTTAGGGATGAAAACTTTAAAACAAAAATTTGCTATAAAGAAAACACACTGATGAATAACTTGTGAGGATATGCTATTCAAAAGGGGAGACTGCAAACTTCAGGAATTTTGACGTATACTTTACAGGTTTAAAGAAAAGCATTGCAAGAACGATCAACCAAGTGAGATAAATAAAAAATACGGGGTTTAGACGGAATGGTTATATATATGTGAACGAAATACGGAATCGAGGAGATTTGCTGGTTAGTTTCATCCTTGCTCATTAATTGAGGATGAAAGTTCAAATAAGAATCTCGGCAGTTATTTATTAACAAAGAATAAATCAATTATTTAGATCCAATTACATATATGAGCAACCTTCACAGAGGATCGGAGTTGCCAGAACCAACAGTTTATTTCATCACTAAGAATTTCTAGGAAATGAAGACCGACCTCATGAAACCCAGACTTGATTAAGCTTTTACCTCGTAAAATTACGAACTTTTCTGGCCTCGTGCGTCTAAATAACTTTGGACTTAATAATAACATAATAACAAAAACCATCATAAGGTCAACTTTATTACGGATTGAAGTTTCAAAACTTGAACTCTTGTTTTAGTGACTGAATGCATGAGCCTGAATGAGGCTGAGGACATTCATCCACCTAGGGACCGAGTTGAATTTAATGCTGAACCGTGACATAAACTACTAATCGTATGTTGAAGAATGCAGGTAAAACGTTTAATCGTGTGTTGAAGTATTTAGATAATGTTTAGTCGTGTGAAATTAGACCAAAATTCAATGAGTAAGTTTGAAATATTTGAAACGTAAAAAATGGATAGCGGGAAAATGAAAGAAAGGAAAGATTCAACAATAGAAATATTTCACCGTCACAGCGGCGTCACGGAGCTGTAATGATGCGCCTTCTAACGCCGTTGACCTCACTTCAGGACACTTCACAGGCCAGTCCAGAAACCTGACGAATCTCACGGATTCAACGATTTCAACTGAATTCCTGGAATATTATCATGCCTAAATTTTATGTCATCAGCTACACTCATGATGTAAATTCTCCTCCCCATCTTGTATATATTTTTATTACGCTACATCATCTGCTCAGCGCTCACATATGGCGTTCTTCAATGCTATCTTGACATGCGCAGGGAACTACTTTAGCATCTACCAGAACTACCATTTGCCAATGACTTCAGTTCTATTCTGGAGCCCTTTATCAGTTCAATTGCGACATCATTTTTGTCAGTTTAACATTTTTCTGTGGCTATTCACATGCTATTAGTTCGATGATTCGTTGTCCAATCGTTGTCCAACATGTTGACCCCAGTAAAACTTTTGGTAAAAACATCAGATTCTTATTAAAGTTTTCCGGGAATCATAACGACTGAAATGAAATAATTAAAATTAATTATTAAGTGTTTCACGCTCACCTACACTAAAATGATGCGGCGTACAGAAGTAGAAATGGACAAATTAATGGAAATTAATTGTATAGAAATGGACGACTGGATAATTAAATTAATTTGAAAAACTTCAAGTTATGTAACCAAAATTCTACTTTCAGGCAAGCGGTCTTCGGGCATAGCGATCTATTTATATATTCATGACAGCGTAGAATGTTGGTCTCAACTTTTTGCTGGCAAGCAGCGGCTCAGGCGCTGGCTTACGATAAAGCGTCGTCCGCTTCCACGTCTTGTCCACAGGTCTTTCTTCCGCTATTCCTGAGCAATCCAAGCCCGACTTCTGCGCGGACCCCGCTACTTTCTTGCTGCTTTTGTGCTAAAATTTACAACCATCATTCAACAGTTTGGCGAGATACGCTCAATTTTTCATTGCGGAGCTCACGCAAGAAAACTTGCGCGAGTTCTTGTAAGCGAACTCGATCAGTAAACACAGTAATTTGCCCTCAAAACGTACTGAAAGACGAGATGGTTGTTCAGAGGAAAGCCATTCGAAATCGTGATGAAATTAACGTTTACTAGTATTAGATAAGAAATGTAGGAAATAAACAGCCTAGAAAGTCTTAGCAGTGCATTCACTGGACAGCAGAGTTGTTTAGGCATCCAAACGATCAGGATGTGTAGGCATCCATATAAGGTATGATGTCATCAAATAAAAAGTACTTGGCGACGAAAGCAAATAAATTCATAGCTTCAACGTTCTAAGACGTTCGTCTGAAAACTGAATAAATAATACAATTCATGGAATAATATCATTGAAACTCGGTGTAAATCCAAAATCAAACAAAACATTGGCCATGTAATTACAATTAGACACAATTTATATATGTAAACAAAATGTACGAGGACGAAACCTGCGTGTAGATTTCTGTTGTAGATTTCCATTTCATTTCGCGAGATAGAGAGAGGATCACCTTCCTGTCAAGGCCATCCTGAAATTATTATTTAACTCAAAACATCAGGTGTTATTTACAAATAAAAATTAAAAACTGCAACTATTTTGCATTACCGACTTTGGCAATGAAAATTCCCTAAATCAAATTTGCATGATCATATTTCACTGTGATGGCGAACACTGTGCATTAATGTTCGCCTATTTCAATTGCCCAAACTTAACTTTAATATATATTATATTAATTGAAAACCTCCAACACAAACGTCTCAAGAGAAAAGACATGGGTTGGAATCCATAAAGTTTTTCCACTCTACTCCAAATTAGAGAATGAAATGAGAGAGTAATTTATTTATTTTAGAAGCAAAACCCACAATAAAATTAGAAGAAAAATTTCAGAAGACAATCAAAATCATGATTCCTCGTAATCACTCGTCACTCACGAACAGAAAGCTTGAATCGTGTATACCGCGGCCCTTCCAGTCCCGCCGGCCACACGTCCTGCATGTGACGAGCCCAGTAACACGAGAGCGTAAAGCAGGGAAATTTTATTTATATTTAAGTGGAATGACTGGAATGGAATCCCACGGCCAAAATTAGGTTTCTCCGACGCACCCTACATGTAACTTACTAAGGATAGGTATGATTATCAACTATCATAGTTATGATTATTTTACTCGAGTAAAAAATGTATTTTTAATGCAAAAGAAACATTATCATACTGAAGGTATGCTTATTGAAACCAAATTCGCCCAAATAATATTGAGCAAAATAAAGCTCCCGCATACGCTAATCTGCGTATCAAATGTCAGAAATGAGCCGCTCCATAAACTCCATTTTTTATAAGGCACAAATAATATGAGCCTTAACTTTGTAGGCAAAGTTGATGGAGATGTGCACAGAAAACATGGTCCAGCGATTGCATGGGACCGACTCAAAGTTCGGCGACCATCGTCTAACTTGAAGCAACTTAGGCCTGCGGTGCGTGAGAAAATAACAGCCCAGCTCTGGTCTCTTTTGCTGAGGCAGAAAAAGGTTGGCAGTGACGGCGGGAATTGACTTGCCGTAGCAGGCGGCATGTTACGTGGAATGTGGAGCTTGCCGCACGCAGAGTCTTGCCATTCTTTGATCTTTACGAACACGGAGCTATAATAATAGATAGTATTCAAACATTGTAATTCTCACCATTATTTTTTCCCACTAAAATCTTCGTTATTATACTAATCTTACAAGCAGCAGTTCTGTAACAGGAATAAAATAAATTGAATTAATTCTCCTATTCGGTCAAATTCAAGTAAATAGATTCAACGGAATGATATCATTGATCTCAATTGAGTTATAATATCAAACAAAACTATGGGAGGGCAGTCTAAAGAAAAAAAATATAACTCAGTACTCACTGCAGTGAGTGACAGAGAGCGCATTTTCTCGTCGACGAAAACTTGAGGTCACGGACAGACGGACGGACATGGCGAGCACAATAGTGCATTTTTTCCATAAATGAGAAAATGCGCTAAAAATATAACTCAGTACTCACTGCAGTGAGTGACAGAGAGCGCATTTTTTCGTCGACGAAAACTTGAGGTCACGGACAGACGGACGGACAAACAGACAGACATGGCGAGCACAATAGTGCATTTTTTCCATAAATGAGAAAATGCGCTAAAAATACGCCTCTTTACTGTAATAGGGGGACCTCATTGTCAATTATTCACAAGCGATTGCATTAAAATTTGTCGAACGCTTATAATTCAATAAATAACATGCATAAATTAATCGCGGAGTACAGAGTATAAATAATCTCTTTGATTTTTACGGAACATTATCATCAAAGCGGCTTCATTTGAATCACTCATATATATTTATTCATATTTATATTTAGTGCGTTCATTCAATAGCAAGAGAGACGTGATACTAATATAACACAATATTGATACTCTAGATGGCGAGGCGCGGGCTAAGTCAAGGAAAAGTCCATATACAAACTCAAGTTGATAAGTGAAGGAAATATGATCCTATCTTTTAATAATACAGGTTGAATTAATTCAAAATACTTCATTTCCATTGATGATATCAGTATATATACAGTTAATTAAATTCTTTTTTAGATGAAAGCCATAAGTTATGCCAAAACTTTATTTATACACTTGAAGAAACTTAATTTCAATTCTTGTCGAGATTTCATTTTGCTTAGACATGGAGCATCAGCCAGTCTAGAAAATTTTCCTGCTTTATGGGAGCTTCATCAGGAATATATTTTTATTTAGAATTTTAACTTGCTTTTTCTGTCTTGCTTGCTTAACTTAACTTGCTCAACTTGCTCGGCAATATAAGTGTATCGAATATCACAAGACATGACGAAGCTCACACAATTATAGATGAAAAATGACCTCGAGGAAGAAAGCTGATTCGATAAAATGCATCTTAAAAATACTAATAAACGACCTGAGTCCATGACGGGTTTCATTGATAATCATTGGTAGTTTGCCAAATACACAAAACGGAGGTTGCCATTAACCTGCAAATTAAAGAAAATAAAAATACCGGTCACGATCTCTTGTGAAGCATCAGTAATGATGAAAAATACTGAATGTGCATTCGATTTTATTATCAATTTGGAAAAAACGTACAGCTAACTTTACTTGCGGAAAACTGAGCTGACCAAAATATAACTATCATGAGGAGGAAAATTAGTGCAGGCAACACTATGAAAATATATTGTTCAGCCTAAATTGTATAAACTCAGATATCTGTGTTAAACCAATGTTCGGTCATCGAGTGAGCCATGAACCATTTGATCATCTGGTGCACCGACGACAGTCAACCCAGCATTCCAATTCCAAGGGCAAATACTGGAGCTCCCTCGATATTCCAGGTTCCTTCCGGCAGGCAGGATGAGTTTCATTTCTGTGATAAAATTAATTGGGTTTAAGGGAATCAAAAATCATATGCCCACACGTGGCAAGGAAATGTTGTGCATAGTCTCTTTCGTGCTTCTTTTGCACATGGATTAATTTTAGAAGTCGCCCATGTAATTACTCTACCAAAATGTTAAACTTCATACAACGCTCTTGAGACAAAAACCCGACACTATTGGGCGTGTGAAGTACCAATCAATCGACACAAATTGTGGACGCCAACTAGTTTCTCTAAGACTAGACACAACTAGTGATGAAGAAATTAATTATACTCAATTGTTGCGTTCTATCGTTAGCATTGGCAGTGAAAAATTTTCGATACTCGGCTTTTTTTTCTACAATTTTGGTCGCTCATCACGCAGTCAAGTGAAGCTCGGAGGACTGGAGTGGGTGTCATTTAACCACGCTTTATTACTTTTCCGGCTCACATGAAGGATGTGTCTAACCTTCTTGCCAATTAAATTATTTGGTTGGAAGGATCAATACTTCATCTGGGGGCAATTAAGTCGCCAGCTCACATCAAGGGTCTGCCTAACCTTCTTGCAAATTAACTTTTTTTGGTTGGTATAGGATTTATAATTCATCTTTGGAATTATAATTCGCCGGTTTAAATCAAGGATCAACCTTGAATTATTCTCAGTTCAATTTTTTAGTAGGTTGTATTCATGCTTCATCTTTGGAATATTACCTCGTCGAATCATATCAAGAATCCGCCAAACCTTCTGCCATTAATTTTTGGCGGCGGGATTCCTTCTTCATATTAGTAATATAAACTTCCAGGCTTATATCAAGAATATGACTAAGCTCCATGCCAGTTCAATCTTTTCGGTGGGATTCACAATTCAGGCTTAAAATCAACATTTGAGAAAAAAGTTTTGTTGCAAATGTGTTCTTCTTCATGTTCAAACTTCTTTATGTTCAATTACTTGTAAAAAATATTAAACTTTCCGAATGTAGAAAGGCAAATTTTAAAAGGTTGGACTAAAATGTTCGTGTTCCTCTTAATTGTAACGCCAGAATTACCGAATGAGAGTCTTCCTAATTTTTCTATTTCCCAATTAGCGACTTCTAAGTTAACATTATCTTAAAACAGACACAGATAATCCACTCTATATTTCGATTAAATTTGCAGGTGAAGCAGCATATACATTCTCTACAATCTACCAATTATCAATATAACTGCTAGGGCTGAGCTTGCATTAGTGAAATTGATGGAGTTAGAGGCCGTTACTAAAGTCATATTAGGTCGCCGTCGACATAAACTTTCTCCTAAACTTTCCTCTTCCGCAAACAGGATAGGTTCATAATTGTGGGTCAAACCGTGTTAGAAAATTTTGACTTAGGATAAAAACGTGCTTTTCAATATAAATAACTGATTGAATTATTAGGTATTTGAAGAAATTTTGATTGGATTTTTCGTACAATATAAAAATAAAAACCAAATTATTTTTAGAAGACGAGCAGTTTTCTGTTACGTATATTGCGATCACAAGTTGAGAGGAAACTTGACGAGTAAATAAGAATTAAAATATGATATGAAGAGCACTTTGCAAGAGTGCGATAGGAACTATCATTGCCATAGAAAAAAAATATTACAAGACAAAATTAGATGAAATCTAAGCTGATTGGATTTAAACTAATTTTGCTCTTGACATTTATTAGTTCAAATTATTGAAATTATTCCTGAAAGCGATTAGTCGAGTATAATAGACACAGAGAAAGTGGAACTAAATCACAATCTGGTGTGTGAATTGAGAAGAAAAAAGACTGAGGCGGGAAGAACTTTAATATGGATAAACTTGAACGCAAATTATAAGTCCCTCGGGTTATTTGCATACCCGCGAAGGAGAAAAGGTCTAATTGTTTATCATGTGTGTCATTATTAGGTCTAATTGTTTATCATATACGTCATTATTAGGTCTAATTGTGTATCATGTGTGTCAATATTAGGTCTAATTGTTTATCATATGTACCATCATTAACACGGTTCAGTAAATTCCGTACTATGGAGGCGTTTCACTCTAAGATTTTAGCTATAGCACTTGCATTAATTCATCATCTTATACGACATCATCATCTTGTATGACGAGCTGGAGAAGGGAAACACTTGCAACACAAAATAAAATTAATTAATAAATTAACCGAAAATCGATGAGGAAGCAATACATTATGAAATGAACTAGTTCTCATGTTTCAAAGCGAAGCCTCTTTATCAAAAATATCGTATTTCAAAATCATGATTTCTGAAATGCCGAATTCTCGCAAAATTCTAGGATTTCACTGCGATCTTAACGGTCGCTTTTAAATGCGCATCTACCATGGCAATTCAGTGTTGTTGCTAAATACAGAGCGGAGCTGAAATGCTTTCCGAGCCTCAGCGGAGGAGTTGAAGTATTCCTAATTAAACTTTAAAATTCATGCCTGGAAGTAATTGGTGACCTAGCCGAAGATGGAAGGAATTATCCCGAAACTATAAGATGAATTAGCGTATTGGTCGAATTGTCTTCTCATTTAGTTGCCTAGCCTTTCGTTTCTCAAGAAAGTTTACCAGAGTGCAGACCAGCGGCGAGCCTAAGTTACAGGCCGTGTCCTGTAATTGCAAACCTTTTGAATAATTGAAGTTCAGCTGGAAAACCGAACGAGAGTCTACATAAGTCCAGTTGTCTTCTCATCGCCGATGAATAATTACTCTTCTAATCGATAAATGATGAAGGCCATCGCTCAATTTATTAATGAAGTACGGAAAAGAATAAAGCTGATGCATAACACAACGTACATATAATAACGGACTATTATTTGTGCTAAAACCATGGGACTGCGCTTAATTTACCCCGTTGTTTAATTTTTGTCAAAGCGTTTACGTCATATAGTAAGCGAAAGTTCCTGGCTTAACTCTATATATGAATTTGAGTCCTGAGAATTGAAGAAGCGATGTAATAGTCATAATAATGAGCATTTTTAAATGTATAATTGAACTTTAACACGTGAAGAAATTCCTTGCACACGTGTACAAAATGATATTTAAAATGTTTGGCAGGAAAATGGTTACAATTGCGTTTTTTTTAGTCTCAGAGAAATGATTTCCTCATTAAGCTTCATGCAGCTTCAAAGTCAATAGATTATGTACTGCAGCCTGCTTTAAAAAGAGAGGCAGTCACAGGAGTCCTCACTTATCCCTGACATGCTGGAGTACAAGAAAAAATGAAGCCAGCATAAGGGAAGCGCACTGTACTTATTTAAGCGATAAAAATAACATATAAGCTCTCCGTTTCAAAGATTATTCTAATTATAATCGCACGTGTCGTACGACAATGGGGCAAAAGTGTAGGTGAAGTATCTTCAGTCAATAGATCAATGATATGCAATTAGTTTATTTGAAACTGAATACACTTTAAAGGCATGCAAAGTAATCTCTGAACTAACTATATTACCGCTAAAAAATATTTTAAACATTTCATCGTAAAATGAAAACTACCTTTCTCTATGAACAACAACGAAAGCTAAAAATAAGCCCATTTCACGACTCATGAACAGCAATAACGTCTTGACAATTTATCCAGACCGATACAACGGTTGGAGATAGCACTGAAGTTGGTAGCAAACGCCATAATTTCTTATCACCCTTTACCACTATTTTTTCATATTTTTGTCCCACATTTATTCAAATAATAATATTCATATACATAATTAAACGAAATTTTAATAATCATATATTGTTGCCTGAAGCGAATTAAAATATTACTTTAATTGAAATTAAAACGAACCAGGAAGTATACCTTTATTTGTTAATGAAGGCGAAACAGAGGAAGGGAAATGCTTTTGAACTAATATTTTTGCACGCGCTTCTTCAAATGACCCTGGCTGAATGTGTCTTGGACATAGCGTCTAATTAAAAAAATTGGCAACCACAAGAAAAATATTGTACAAAATTTCAAGAAGATCCGGTGGGAGAGATCAGCTCCGTAAAGTTTGAGGCAGGCATAAATTACTCTTTATAGGCGAGATAAGCAGCAGGCAGAGCGTGCCTAAAAACCGAAGCAGCTTCACCAGGCAAGAGTCTGCTTCGTAAAAACTCTTGCAGACTTCAAAAAGACCGGAAAAACTTTCCGAAATCCACAACATCTGCAAGCCCAAGTCAACGCATAAATAGTAAAATGAGCCTAGAAAAATTCATATCAATGACAAAACACTAATAATTGAAATAAAATTGAGGAAACGGCATCTGGATTGTGTCTCGGGATATCCATATGATAATTGTGCATTTAATTGTAATACATAGAGAAATAGCTCGATAGGAAAGAAAAAGAAAAGGGGACTAAAATATATAGAATGCATCAACTGACAGAAATGCAACATAGCCATTTGCACGTAACGAAAATATATTTCTACGCGTCAGAAATGAGCGAGTGCTACACAATGTAACCCGAAAAAGCTTTCAAGTTGGACGAGGCGCGGAAAATATACCTAGTTTTTTCACGTATGGTAAAAGCGCCTTGGCCATACAGTGCGACGTGCGTGAATAGTGATAAAAAGTTCACAACAGATGAAAATGAATCTACAACAATACATGTGGAGCAACTCTCCTAGGAGTAAATCGTACGACACGGGAAGAAGAATAATGCTGATGTATGTCATTAATTACATCCAGATCGCAGTCGAAGAGCATTTCAATTTCGGATTACTTCTATAGCATTTCATTTTTGTATATTCTGTATTCTGTCAATGGATCCATCCGTTCACCATTCCAACCGTCAGTAAAATTGCTAAAATAATTTCATGTTGGTAAAAATGTTGTCTGAAAATCCAAGGGAAATTGCTGAATAAAAATGGAGAAAGCATCTGCATGACACTTGCTTTTTTGAATGAAATTCCCACAATTTTGCATACAAAGAATACATTTCTGACTGTTTTAATGAATGAATGAAAAATAGTGTGCATATACATGTAAGCAACGAAAATAAGGTCAATTAATAAGGCTAGACAGTCCCACTTCAACTGAAATTCAACTGATAACAGGAATGCAACTTATTATTCAGCAGGTTAAAAATAAATATAATAAATAACATCAGTCCGAAGTTCTTCGATCGATAGCAAAGAATACATTATAAATATCGCAGCATGGGTAAATTAAATATAATATTGGATATTTTAGCAAAATATTTTGCTACTTAAACAATGTATCCGCAAGCTGAAATCGTGATTGAGAAGGATCTAAGATTTCTCTAAAGTATGAAAACGAAATTAATGGAAAATTTATACAAATTAAGTTCTCTCAATTGTTGCAGTATTCAATAGAGCAAATTAAAGGGTCGCAGCAGCAAATAGATTGAAACACAGAAAGGCTGGCCAGTGTTTCGCCGCATTGTAATTCCGGTGTCAGAGCGTCGCATTTTAATCAGCAATTACGCGGCAATTGACCGCTAAATTCAATACAATTCACCCAAAAACTCTCACGAAAAGCCATGGATAACTTAATTAAAAACAGAAACTTTTTACGTACATAACTATACATTAAAGTATTGTAAGTCCTAAAAAATTCTTTATACGAGCTGAAAACTTGATCCTATATCATCTAATTAGTTAAACTGCATTCATGCATGAGATCATTACTGAGATTATTAGTGCATCATTTTATGAGCAATTAATAAAAACAATGATTCATGCTCATTACAAGCGAGTCTTCGATGTTAATTGATGATTCTTACTCGCTATGAACGTCATTAAAGAGCTAGACTGAGATAAAAATGAAAAAAATATTTAGAAAAAAAAGAATTTGAGTCAAATGAGACCAATTGCTGTTTACCAGCAGCCTACGAAGCGCTTGTATTTTTTTACACATTACTTCATGATTTTGCTCCACGGGAAAAACCTCGACTTTCAAGAACTGGGGTTTGCGCTGCACATTTAAATGATCTAATGGCTTTAGTTGTGCGAGATGGAATCCTCAAAAAAAAATATTTATCTTAGTGACTTCAACCCAACTACAACGATTTTTCAGATCATTGAAAACTTAATAAATTTCTCTGAAGTGATTGATTTTGATTTAGCACGGTTTCAGTACATTTTAGGCTCGAGAAATTTTAATTAACAATTTGACTGTGACTGATCAATAAAAATTCCAGGAATGATTTGCTTGAGTTTTCCCACAGGGTAAATAGATTAATTTCTTCGACAACAAATAATTGAACACAGACTTCACTTCCTGAAATTTCCTAATTAAATGAACAAACTTGAGTGAGGTAATGAATCAGTATTGACCGTATTTATGAGGGTTAGAATTATTTATTGAGAAAAAAGACGAAAATTAGACTGCCTTTTAATTTCCGTTGTTTGCCCGAACTCATATTGGAGCAAACACCTAAAAGTAAAGGGAAATAGAAATAATAAAAAATATAACGCAGTACTCACTGCAGTGAGTGACAGAGAGCGCATTTTCTCGTCGACGAAAACTTGAGGTCAAGGACGGACTGACAGACGGACGGACAGACAGACAGACGGACACGGGGAGCACAATAGTGCATTTGTTCCATAAATGAGAAAATGCGCTAAAAACGGTTTAAATAGTCCAGCAATATATGAAGATTATGATTTAAAAATTAAAATAATGTATATGCATATACAAGGTATAATATATATTATGAATTTGAAAATTAATATAATGTTTGTAATTTCATAAATTTCCAAAATAAAGTTGAAAAAGGATTTCAACTTGAACATTATAATTCTTTTCTACAATGGTGAATTCTGGTCGCAATCCTCAATGTCACACCGTATCCACAATTATTCTAAAAACATCGCTGTACAATGAAAACTTTTACTATGGAAAGGAAGTATGAAAAGTAAGAAATAAGTAAGATATAAATTCCACTGCTAAATAAAATGATATCGATGGATCGAGAATGAACCTAAATACAATTTAATTAACGATAAAATCTTCCAGTTCGTATGATTTCCTCTTGTCATGTGTGACGGTATTTCTTCCCTACTCATCCGCACGTCAGGACAACTAATCCTTGCTCACAACGGAAGGGGGTTCTGATTACGGCTCATGAATCCAGGTTCTTGAATGAGATGCCACGGAGCTTTACTTTGCTATTTGCAAAGATTAATGAGACACTGCACTAATTAAAGAGAGGGAAAACACACAGCCAGTTCAGAGCTTGAAGAGGTGTTTAGATTTACATGTTATCTCATTGCTCTTCAAAAGACAATAGGAAGACATCTGTAATTAAAACAGGGAAAATGATAAAAAATTGCGCAATAATGTTCATACTTGAATAAGATATGGTATACTGCAGAGATAAATCTTCAAACGAATTCCAAATAATATGTCAATATAATCTCCAAAATGAATAAAAGATATTGCGCTTTATGAGTCGTAAAAATACGTAACAATCTATGCTTGTACAATTGCCAGGAGCATGCTTTAAGTGAGTGAATCTTTAGCCTCACAAATTCCCTGTCTCATACTGACAGATATCAAGTATGAACAAATTTCCTGTCTCATACTCATAGATATCAAGTAAGAACTAATTCCCTGTCTCATACTCATAGATAAAAAAGTCACTAGATTGCTTTAATCGCAGATACTCAGAGATATCAAGTATGAACAAATTCCTTGCATGTTGACGCGAGAGCAAACACTGCCTGGCTTGAGAGCCAGGCAGTGAATCAATCATGCAGTCAGTGCATGCAGGCAGTGAATCAATCATGCAGTCAGTGCATGCAATAAGTGAATCAATCATGCAGTCAGTGCATGCAGGCAGTGAATCAATCATGCAGTCAGTGCATGCAGGCGGTGAATCAATCATGCAGTCTATGCATGCAATCAGTGAAGCATTCATGCAGTCAGTGCATGCAGGCAATCAGTAGGGAGGCAACAAGGCGTAGGGCCAGCTTGTACATGCAGTAGCCCTGCAGCAGCTCATCACACCGGCAACGTTCAGACGCGCTTAATAAAACTTAGGCAATTTCAGCCTCGTTGTTACAGAAACAAAATTACTGATTAAAAGAACATTGCAAACTTCATATATAAATTTAATTACCATTCTTTTAAGTGGATTGATCCCAATGATGAAAAAATATTTTACATCTAAGTTTAAAGAATTAAAAAAAATTTAGCTACATATGATGCGTCAATATCAAGAACGTTTTAACTTGGGTATATTAATAGTAGACCTTCCTCCCAGCCGTGCTCAAGCTTCTGGAGGCATTAATTATCTCTTATTATCTTAGTCATCCTGCAGACACTGAAGCTATCTAGCAGTCTGCCTGAGAACTGCTCACATGAAGCAACATCCAATTTAGCTCCAAGAACGGGCGACGCAGATCAAGACTGACGCAATATAACGCCATCACGATGACGCGACGTTGATAGACAAACATGGACTACAAAGCTCCTTTGTTTCCTCATTATTAGTCACGATAACCATAGGAATAATTTAACGGAAAATCAGATTTGATAGCCGAAGATATTTGAAAGACTGAAAAATGCGTGGAAGCTTTTCGGAAAATATAATAACGGGTAAAAATACAGATAAAACAGGTAAAGTTGTATAATATAATTATCGGAGCTGCCGAATTCACAATCTCCTAGGTATATCGGGTAATTACTATGAACTCGTATCTCAGCTTTAGTTTTCACCAAACGAAGTTTTAGTTTTTTTTTTAGTTTTTCAAGTTGAAATGAGTCAATACTCTGACACAAATGAGCGTTGATACCATTACCGTTGTGTATTAAAACAATTGCGTAGAGACAGTCGGGAATTTACCGCCCTTAGATAGGTGAGTTATATCCAATCTGTCTTGGCCAGAGGAGCCAGCCACCCGACGAAGGTTAACGGATGAGTCAGAGGCTTGAACAATATAGGTACAGAACATTTCTCCATCATCATCTCGTGAAGAAGTAGATTGTAAAATATTGCAGAACTAAATGAAGAAAAATACGTAATAGCCCTTGCGTATTGACAAAAAAATACTTTGATTATTTTGTAATGAAACTTTGAACTTACAGGTAGTTCGTTTTATCAGAAAATTTAGATTTAAGCAGAAACTGGGAATCAGTATTTCGAGATGCCCGAATTACCGCTCGTATTGTGTCTGGATTAAATATTAAAATCACTTGTTTGCTTAAATCGCAAGTTAACCAGGAATTTAAAAGCAAAAACAATACCACAAAAATTCACCATATCTTTAAAAGAGAAAATGTTTCGGAGTCCAGCTCCATCGTCAGTCAGTTCACAAAATTCAGTTCGGAAGAAGTTCAGTCCTAGAAATACAAATACAATCAAGTAGTAAGGTAGAAGGCACTGTTAGGTTTTGAAACGGCGAATAAATAAATAAGACATGAAATTAACGCTAGTAAACTGCCTATCTATTTACTATTTCAAAAGGAACGGAGCTAAAAGCGGCATTTAGACTAGGCTTCTGGTTGAATATATATCGGGATTCTAAAATGCGTAGATCAGTAACACCGGATGCGGAAGCTAGAATTTTAAAATCACTATCAGATACAGAGGTGTTGCACTGCTCGGCATGAACACGTACAGCAGAATTAGGTGGATGTGCAAGTAGGTTCCCCGTTCTATAACTCCTGCCCTTATGCTCAGTCAGCCTAGTATAGAAATTGCGTGACGTCATACCGACGTACGCTGATGCGCACTGCACAGAACTATATCTGTAAACTAGTGACGATCGCTTAAGAACAGGTAAGGTATCCTTGAACCTGAAAAACGAGCCGATTCTAAAATTATTAAGAAGCAACACATGAAGATTTACATCAGAAAGATAATTGGCAAATAAAACTTTTAATTCCTTTGACATAGTCTCAGATGCGGGGCCAAAGTAGGGAAAAGAACAGTAAACAACTTTCCTATTGTCACACTTGCGAACAACTGCAGTATAATACTTGGACATAAACTTTTGAATTTGGGTAAACACCAGGTGCGATGGAAAGCCATTTTGTGAAAAGATATTGCGCAACAATTCAAATTCAGAGTGCATGGCTAGAAAAGTAGAGCAAATGCGAAAGCCGCGGATTATCAGTGTTTGGATCCCATTTAATTTGAAACGAAAGGAAAAAAAAGCTAAAAAAGCTGGTGCTTAAGCCGGTAAAGGTCGATTTTCTAAAAACAGAAGTTTGGAAACGGCAATCAGATTTGGTAACTTTAAACCTAACAGTGCCTTTTACTTTACTAATTGATGGTATTTGTGTTTCTATATAGGACTGAACTTCTTCTGAACTGTATTTTTAACTGAAGATGGAGCTGGACTCCGAAACGTTTTCTCTTATAAAGATATGGTGAATTTTTTTGGCATTGTTTTTGCTTATGGCTCCTGGATTAAAATAACAACAGAAAATAGGAAACAGACAACTTCCTGTGACCAAGATTTAGAAATATATTTCAGCCTTTGTCTGCTAATCGACAATGATTTTGTCAGATCACATGACCCTGTAATTCAACCTTAAAAAACGGTCAAGATTAACAGTAAAGTAGCTCATACCAATATAATTTAGCTAGGAAGCAGTTTATATTATTCCAAAGCCAGGAGTATTAAGCATGGCTATTAATTTCAACTCTATGTAGCAAAGGTTATCGAGGAGCGTTAGAAAAAATGCGATAATAGAGAACGTTGCATCTGAATTACACAAGATTTAGCTTGCTGATATAACACGTGCGGTGCACGTCTGAGGTTCTTTATTGCGCTAATAACGGCCATGCAGCTCACCATTTAGTTTTGATTTGTGGTCCGAGAACGAAGTCTGGTGGGGAATCGTGGTCGTTCTCAGAGCGCGTAATTGCCTACAGAAATTGATCTGATATAGAAAATTAAAATTAATGTAATAAGACCAAATCTTTGTCTCAAAACACGCGGAAATATTTTACTAGCCGATCGTGTTTAATAATGTCAGAGGTTCAGTTGTATATAAAAGATGATTTGGAGTGAACAGAAGCCAAAATTCCATAAAGTTAAAAACCTGAATAGCTGTTGCAGTGTGCAGTGTGCAGATATTCTTCACGTTTAGTCTTAGGCCTTTCATTTACGGTAGGCTGATTACAACCGAAAACCTCTTGCCCATTATTTTGCCGGTATTCGCAGAGCACCGCTGCATTACCCATCCACGTCAATACATTATTTTTTCAAGATAAAAGAGGCGATCTTAGCGCAGTGCATGCCACCTGCTTACGTTCCGAATGATACCATTTCACAAATGGTCGATATTCTGAATATTATATTCGTACATACGCAAACAATATAATGTGTAGCGAGTTTTTGTATAATAATTGATACTCTGCTACTTACGAATGCGGTTGCGACACACACGTTCGGATATTTTCTTTCTCGGTTGTTATACAAGCATTTTTGAAAATGAACAATCAAATAAATGTAACAATACATTCAATGTGTGACTGCAATGATGACAATTTAAGCGCAAATTAAAATTTTTAAGCTGAGTTATTACAACGCAAGTATCATCACGCACGACTCATGCATGATACCAATCCGATGACGCTGGTAGTTTGGCGGCGTAATTGTAGCGATCAAGTTGACATTCTGCCAGTGAACATTGCTCTTACATTGCAGGTGCTACACCTGGCACTCTTCCATGGAAGATATCAATTGAAAGATACTCCGTATTACTTCCTGTTGTGCAGATAGCATAATTGGACTTATGTTGGGATGATCATTTACATGGCTTCCAATGTTAGAGTGCACTTTTATCCCAATCGCGCAATAAATGAACCTAAAAATGCCATATGAATTTCTAGTAATTTGAATGGACTTTAAATCAATTGTTTATGCAAGAGAAGTAATTGGGATTTAAATTACTATCACTTGGCACAATTCTCTTGTTGGATGATCGGAAGTAATGGAATTCCTGAAAATCCCTATTGATTGTGATAGGCATATCAGAGACGGCCTTGCAAACAGTAACAAATAAACACTCACCATAACAAGTTTAGATTTTATATGTAACTTTCTTGAACTCGTAAACTCACAAATCACTAATGAAGTGAAAAGTCCCGCATACATTGTCAGTGGAGTAAACTGGCAACTGCTGACAAATTCAGTTAGTCAGGAGCTCAAAGAGGACCAACACGACCCTAAGTTGCCAATTGAATAGCATCGGCGCCATGCGAACGCTAGACAAAGACGACCTGGAAAGAAAGGGTCGGAGCTGATTCGATCAAAGGGGCTAGATCAACACCGCTAAGTTAATTGAAAGAAGATTGCAGTCGATCTACCTTCGGTCGTGCCAGACACGGCTTTGGCTCCCGACAGCTTCCGCGTCTAGAGGGATAATTGCCTTGAGTTAAGATCCTCTGGTTTTCCTATACAACGGAACGTATTTCCGAATAATGGCAAACATTATTCTTGAGCTTTTAACAGAATAAGTGCGTCCATGAGGCTTTAACTGTGTAATAAAACACTCAACGTGGTATTTTTTACGTATACATCAGAGGGAAATATTCATTGACTAATTTTCATACAAATAATTTTCAATCGATAATACTCTTTTGAACTCCAGAGCTGTCAAATGTAAGTAAATCATCGTCAAAAATTTTAGATTTGTAGACTTTCGTAGAGCTGCTTTATTTAAGAAATAAAGTAATTCATGGCTTTATTTCACTAGAAAGTTATTGGTGGATGCTGCTACAGCAAGAGGAACGAAACGGCGCTATAGACGCGTCGGCCAAACCGAATATAACGCGGAAGCAGCAAAATGAAGAGACGCAACCCGTGGCGACAGCAACATTTTCCACAACGCAGAGTTTCAAGGGAAACGCACGAATACACGAGAGCGTTAACGCTTCGGCGTGACAGTCCTGGGAAAATAATGTACTAGGATATTGCAACCTCGATGGTGGGATGAATGTGGGTAAATAGAATACAGAATAATGATTGCAATCGTCAGTTATTTTACATACTAGATGAAAAGATAGTTGGATTGAAATATTTTAATTAATTACAAAAACTTGAAGGCATTTTCTTCAACATTTTCGATCAAAATAGGACGGCTGGAAAACAGTTTTTATTTTGTAATTTAATTCAAAACAAACAATATCTATTACGATTAGGTATTACATTCAATTATTTCAACATCGTGCATGACTCATTTGTTAACATGATTAATATAATTGTGCGTTAAATCTATGACTAAAAAAATATAACTCAGTACTCACTGCAGTGAGTGACAGAGAGCGCGTTTTCTCGTCGACGAAAACTTGAGGTCACGGACAGACGGACGGACAGACAGACAGACGGACAGATGGACGAGGCGAGCACAATAGTGCATTTTTTTCCATAAATGAGAAAATGCGCTAAGAATGGAAAAAACAACAATAATAAAAATTCTAACAATCATTACGCACATATAAAAGTAGATAATTTTTCCGCGACTAAGTATGAAGAAATTATAATAACAGTAGCGCTTCTCAGCATTAAAGATGAGTTGAGTCAACTTACTCGTAATTATGAAGCCAACCTCCCGCGTCACAGGAGATCGAGACACATTCAGTTGAACAAACTTTAAAGATGAACTTGAATTACAGTTCCCGTTTAAAATCGTCCTCTACGTCAGTCCAGGCAACATTAAAGTAAACAAATGTTTTCATTATTTGCGGGCCCAGGAGAAAAGAGCAAGAGAACGTTCGTCGAGACCTAAAGTCTCTAGAAAATCTATAGCCCGACAAGGTGAATTTTTGGATCATTATTTAAATGGAATTGGATTAAGTGTTTAGGCTTGCCAACACTTGGATTAAGTGTTTGTTGCCACTTAAAAGTGCCAACAAACTACAAATTAAAAAACAAACAAATAAAAAGTGATTTAAAACATTGTAATCAAATTGAGTCAGTCATGCATGATGGAAAAATAATTATCATAGATTTACGGTTTAGGCTTTTTTTACGAATATACAAATTAGTTTTAGCATAAAAATTTGGCGAAATTGATGATATTCACACAACTGGAACTTTAAAGAACTAGAACGAAAGTCGCCATATGAACTATTTTTCGAATTCTAGTGATTGCGGTCAATTGTTTCCCAGATAAACGAGAACAAAAGAAATGAAATTTCTACTGACAACAATCCATTGATTGGTCGTCAGTATTTGGCCTGAAATTTTCTGGCAGTGTGAATTTGTACAACGGCACGACAGGGCAAAGCTGCTGCAGTGACGCAGTGGGCCACGATTGGAAGCTTTAAATAGGGAGGCTGACTTCATTGCAGCGACAGTTACTGGCGAGTAAATGTCAACAAGCCCAAGCCGAATAACATTCCTCCTGCTAGAGTCCGCCAATAAACGTGACAGTTGCCGTCGATAGCTCGAAAAAAACGAATAAATGAAAAACTTTTGTGTTTTTCGAGCAAGTTGAGGCTGACAAGTCTTGATAGCTCAGACTTCAGAGCTCTGCCGCAAAGTCGCTCCGAAGCTCGAATTTTTCTTCTCTAAAAATTACGATGTGAAAATGCAGACTCGTCGCTTTGCAGAATGAAAATTTACCTGATCAAATGAAGAGGCTAAACTGTGATGTTCGCAGAAAAAATGTACTTATAAGGAGAATAATTGCGGCCTTTCAGAAAGGTTAAAACATTTAACTAC
Source organism: Hyalella azteca (assembly GCF_000764305.2). NCBI lineage: Eukaryota > Metazoa > Arthropoda > Malacostraca > Amphipoda > Hyalellidae > Hyalella > Hyalella azteca. The sequence continues at coordinate 1,035,195 of NW_025934720.1, read as the reverse complement.
TGTTCTTTGGCCAAAAGTTGTAACAAACCACGAAGGAAATTCTATAATAAGTAAGATTCATAGAAGATATTGACTATACATGTATAAGATACGGTTCTTGAAGAGATGTAAGCATCGTGATTTTAACTCCACTGAAATTCATAACACTGACCTATAATATAGATGCTGACCTGTTTGTGATTAAATATTGATAGATCGTCAATTCAAGCTCCAACATTTACAATTTAAAATGGTTACAGGTAACTTACAATGGTTACAGGAAGTTTTCCCATACTATTTGAACCTAAATAATTGTACGCAATAATAGAAGTCCTTTGAATCTAATAGTTATGTGCGTGACAAAAATTTGTTATACTTCAAATAAGCTTCAAATAATTTTTACGATAAATCAATAAGGCTCCCGATATAATCCACGGACAAACATCAATGGGCAGTTCGATTTGATGAACATGGTTCACAAATTTATTAATATGGTTCACTAATTAATTTATGTGGTTCACAAATTCACTCAAAGAAAATCTTTGAATATTATGAGCTTGTGATGCCAAGTGATTAAATGATAAAATTTGAGCACAACTGATCAAGAGGCATACTCATGACCTATGAGCTAATGAACGAAACATCTTGAGCAAGTCTCAGGATACTGTTCAGCTTTCATCGTAAACTGGTTCAGCAGCCGACAAAATTAAGCGCAGGCTTTAAGGCAATCTCCTCATGTGCGCGCGTGCCTCCAGCGAGCCGCAAGTTGCGAATTCTTGCCATGGAGGACAAGTCTTTTTTTATTGCAAGACTCTTGCTACTTAACGATCATCGTGTCACTTAATATAGCAGCCAACTATATTTGAAAGATGAAAAGGCCTATAATCAGGATGAATTTGCATTGTATGAATTTGTAGGGAATATGTCTAGGTGCAGTGTAGTTACACTGCATGTAGAGGTCGAAAACATCTCGTATTCCAGGAAATTTAGGCTTGGAATCAATTGAGCTTCAGTGAAATGTAGATGGAAATCTGTTAATTATAAAATACTTACCCTTTTTCTACACGTAGAACTATGAAGAGTGCGTTTAGATTGTTTCTTGAACCCTATTTGGGTTATTGGAGTTTTAATCATCACTATATGGATGTATCGCATATATAATAATTCGTCAGGTAAAATCTATCACAAAATGAAGCCGCTGAATGCATCATAATCGTCCTGATCTTTCATTCGCTTTCTCACACCAAGCCTGGGGGGACTTTAGAATATTTTGCCACATTCTTGCTGAATTAAAGAACACGAGTAAGCAGAATAGAATAATTGATCCTTGAAAAAAATGAGTCACGTGGGAAATAGTTATTCAAAATATAGATAGACATACCATTAATTCTAATGCTCATAACTAGATGCTCTGTGTTCCGAGACTTGAAGATGGTCTACGAGAAAATTAAAAGAAGAACTAGAGTAAATACCAAAGCGTCAATACCAAAGCGATATCAGAATTATTTATTCTGATATTGAATCGCTTGGCTAAGAGCAGTGAAGCAGGCAACGCGGAATGATTAGACAAACTGAACTTATTCTGAACATGAAAAAGTATGAAAAAGTAAACCTTAAGATTTGAGCAACAAAAAATAATTTTAAATTTTTAAATACTATGAGTCCTTTAATACTATATGTACGTCATTCAGGAACGGCTCAATTATCAAAATGACATAACTGTTCATGAACGCAGCTGTACATGTATATTACGAAAAAAAAATTCCTGAATTATTCTTAAAAATTAATCCAACCGTAGTGGTATATTTCAGCTCTATTAATTCGGAATAAGAAGACCAAGAAGTTACAGATATCTGCTCTCTGGAATCTCAGTCCATTGTTACACAGAACTCGCGAATTCCAAGAATAGGCGCTGACAGTAGCAGGCCTCACATGTTTTTCCATTATATCCATATTTTCAACAAAGGACCACATTAAAATTCAAACCTGTTGATGTGAAAAGAAGAGCTTTTTGAGAATTCGGTACGTTAACCATCAAGGAAAAGAATTCCAAGGACAATTATTCGAGATGAACTCGAGCGGAAAACTTGGACCGAGGAGCCGGCATGACTCTGGCACAAATCTTTACTTTCGAACGAACGGCCCAGATTGTCCAGGAAGACCATATACGAAGAACAGCTAATAATGGTTTATATATAGCAAGATGTTCTACAACATATAGAATAAAATTTTTGTATGTTTTGAATCAATATGGTCTGACGCTTGAAAACAAATATTTTTATGACTCGGACAATGATTCGAAACATACACAAATATATTATTATCGTGAACTAAAACGCGTGAAAATCACATGCAACTCGGAATTTAGTAAAAATTAAGATTTCCAATGACGAACACTTCGTTAGACTGAGGAAGACCGGCGAATCCACAAAAAAACTAAGGAAGATTATCACGTCTACATTTACTTCATTAACCATAAAACCATTTGCTAGATTTATAGTGGGCACAAAACATTCATGAAACTGTACACTAAAATCGCACAGTGAGAGTTAAAAATTTCAATGTTGCTGATTTTTTTTATATTTAAATGTGCACAATTTTTTATATTTAAATGTGCAATTTTTGCGTGGTTAGATTTATGAATAAATTAGCGTAGCGATAAATAATTGTAATCACGCAGTTGAGGATGCACATTATGCTCAACGTAATTGTTTCAGTCTCATATAATGAATATTGTTGAAAATTTTACGGAAAATTTGTTAGCACTGGACTTGCCTTCCACGATTAAAAGTTGCAGACGTTAATTTTGACAATATTCAAGTCATACAAGAGTCCCAACAAATATGACCGTGAAAGAGATAGGAACAGAGAGACAAATATTGTAAGGTTGGATGGTGCGATATGAAAAGCAGGATGATCATTTCAAATTTTGAAAGTTCAGGCAAGTTGAGCCTCAAGAAGATCTTAAAGTTCCGAGCGCTGACGCACAATAGAGTTGCTGGTAATAAACTTGAGACCTGATGCGACCCACTAAACAAGTTCGGGTCTTGAATCAGACTCGAGTTCGGGTAAACTCAGATGAGATTTCAAAGTTCGTTTGAGAACATACGATAGTGAAACTTCGAAAATATCAACACACGTGTTGACAATCAACAATGAAATATCTATTAATTCCTTTTAAATTTCAGCGCATGTCGACGTTTGTGCGGATGCATTGAAGGTATTGTCCATTTAACAAACACAGAATAGTCTCAGAACATGTATTAAATAGCGGAGAATGTTCACATTTTCTGTGAACAAAAAGCCGTAGAGATTTTTCCATTCAACACTGATCATCTGAATGATCACAAAAGTTTACGGAAATAGAATAATTAATGGATTGTGCCAAGAATCGACACCAGCTGCCATGCAACCGACACAGGTTTTGTATGAGCTTATTTATTGAGCAGCAAAGAAAGCATTTTATTTCTCTACAAAACTTCGACCAGATGATAGGAAACTTAATAGGTGGATGAAAATTGTTATTCTTCCAAAACAACCAAAACACACGAGAGCGAGGCAAGAATTGTTATTACACAAGCAAAAAAAAAATTGTCCACATGTAAGATTAGATATCCAAGTCAATATACAAATGTATTAAGCGAGCTAAAAAAAATATAGGCTTCATTCGATGGAAAAATAAGAATAGCTTCAAAGCTTTTTTGTGGAGTCCAAAAAGGCTCATGTTACCAACCTAACGAATGAAATATATTTCAATAGAAATACATTAACAAGAAATCAAGCACAGGGACAAACGAGAAACTTCAAAGAATGAATCTTGCCTAAAAGCGTGTTGAAATAACCATGCTGTGATTACGCGTACTCTGATATGAATGACTTTGAAACTTCAGTGGAGTGCGTGCGAGCTCTAGCTTGAGGACCAAGAATTAAAGCTGGTTCTGAAAGAAGTCAATTCAGCGTAGCAACATTTGAGGGCAGAAAGTTCATATAGACTCACATGAAACGAACGCCCAGGCTTAATTGAGCAGTTGTTGGTTTAGTCAGAAAGCGATGTTTGTTCCTTATGCGCCTTCCTCAGTGACTTGCTAAGCAAGACTTTGAATGTAGCCTAAGAAAATTAGGATTTGAGTTCAAACTGAAACTTGAGAATCAACGCTATAAGATGCTATATAAAGTATAAAGGGCAGCATCGCTTTCGTTACCTCAGTTATATTTTTTTATCGTAAAAACCTGATCAATTGTAAGAGAGGCGCATGCATTCCTGCAAAACTCGAAATTCAACAGTAAATGCTACAAATTTATCGAATGGGTGAAGTGGGAAAATGATGAGCCCATGAGTTCAATTTCGTAACAATGAAATCTCCTGCAGGATTTCATTGTTACGAAATCCTGCAAATTCGAAAATGAGAAATGAATCGACATTCATTTTTTATTGCTTTGAGAAATGAATGTCGATTTCAAATTCGGAACAAATCCTCAGCCACACGTTTTCCTTATTCACCAAGTTTTACCAAGCACAATTTTTATGGATTGTATTAGATTTATTTTCGGGCTGAATGCGCACTTCACGTTGCAGCAGCGCGAGCTTAACGCTTTTAATTTCATTGCTCTACCGGTTCCCGGTCCTGATGGGGTCCCTGCAGTATTACTGAAAAGATGTGTCGGTGCACTAAAGGTCCCCCTGACTTTGCTCTGGAAAACGTCATTGAGAGAAGGAAATGTCCCAAGTGACCTTAAATTAGGGCTAATTACCCCTATCTACAAAGGAGGCGCAAGAGACAAATCCCAAAATTACAGGCCGGTTACATTAACATCACACGTAATCAAAGTATTTGAGAAGGTTGTTGCCAGAAGGTTGGTGCAGTACATGGAAGACGCTGACCTTTTCAACAGAAGGCAACACGGTTTTAGACGAAATCGTTCCTGTTTGTCTCAGTTACTGGAGCATCACCACCAAATCCTGGCCATGCTGGAGGAGGGGGCCGGGGTGGACGTGGTGTATTTGGACTTCGCGAAAGCGTTTGACAAAGTCGACCATGGAGTGCTCTTCAGAAAATTAAGACTGCTGGGAGTCGGAGGTGAATTGCTGGCATGGATCCACAGCTTCCTAACAGAAAGACTACAAGCTGTAGCTGTTGGAGGCTCGAGATCGAGCGTGGCTAGGGTGAAGAGTGGAGTACCACAGGGAACGGTACTCGGCCCAATCCTCTTCCTCATCCACATCGCCGATATAGATGTGGCAGTGAACCACGCCACTGCATCGTCATTCGCGGACGACACCAGGATATTAATGACCATCACGGACAGGACGGACAGTGAGAGGTTGCAAGAAGACATCTCTGCAATATATGACTGGGCCCTAGTGAACAACATGCAGTTCAACGGGACCAAGTTTGAGGTCCTGAGGTACAGAGGATCCGGAAGAGCTGGAATGGATCACCGCTACCTGGCACCTGACAACTCGGAAATCGAAGAGAAGCGACTCGTTCGCGATCTAGGAGTGTTGATGAACAATCAGGTAAATTTTGGTGATCACATACCGGCAATGACCGCAAAAGGTAGACGTCAGATGGGGTGGATCTGGCGGACGTTCAGAACGAGAGAAGCGGAACCAATGATCACACTCTTCAGAGCCCTAGTAATACCTATCCTTGAATACTGCTGCCAGCTCTGGACTCCGTTTACACTAGGCGCAATACGGCAACTGGAAGGAGTCCAACGAACCTTTACTTTCAGGATCAGAGGGATGGAGAATATTAACTACTGGGAGAGGCTACAGCGACTGAGTCTGTACTCACTGCAGAGGAGACGGGAGAGGTATGTCATTCTGTACACATGGAAAATGATAACCGGATTGGTGCCAAACTTCGAGAGCGAGACCTTCAGGATTCAGACATATCACAACGAGAGAAGGGGGAGACTGTGCAAGATCCCCCCACTACGTAACAGATCCCCGGTCAGATTTCAATCCCTGCGGGAAGGATCACTTTCCGTGGCAGGGCCAAGGCTGTTCAACGCCCTACCAATGGATCTAAGAGAGGGGGAGTTCACCCTGGAGACCTTCAAGAGACAACTAGACGTGTTCCTGGGCACAATCCCAGATCGACCTCTCCTGCAACACTACCAGCGGCGAGAAGCAAGCAACAGCATCGTGCATCAGGTGGCCCAAATGAGGGCGGATGAACGATAACCAAAGGCGGCGAACCATCGTGGCCTGGGACTGCTATGTCCCAAACAAATACTAAGGATACTAAGGATACTAAGGTTATTGTTAAGACTTTTATACGTGCCATTTACGGCTAAGAGTTTACAGCGAGCCCGACATTTTTCTACGCGTTGATGAAATATGAATTCTTCGTTCATTATTTTCTGCATTTCACATTTAATCCTCCATACATGAAATATCCCAAATGACGAATTTGGTAATTCTTTTTTCTCAGGCAAGCATTTCCATAAAATTTGGAAGACTTGCAAAAAATATATATAGAAGAATAAGTTGTAAATTTAAAGTCTTAAAGGGATTGGCTCGCAAGAAATGTAAGCTCCTACCATAGTCGCTGAATTATTCATTTTGTCTTGGCGACTATATTTGACGTATATATAAAATATATTGAAGAATATTTGAATGTATATTCAAGTATATTTGTAAAGTAAAATCTAAATTTATGTCAAGTAGTGAAATGCTCATAAACACCCAACCCTCTTGGTGCAGGAATTTGTAAAATTGAGAAAGTAATGAAATATTTTATCAATTTGATTGGAAGAAGAATTTTGGATTTTTTCAATTCGAAAAATATTTTTACATATTTTGTCAACTGTGTTGGCTTCTTGCCTAGTACCCTGAAGGAATACACTGTAAAAAATGAAAAAATCAAACAAATACTCATTAGAGAATTAAAAGCTTAATGCAAAAAATGCCAGAAGGAAGAACTGATTTATTGATTCACAATTGACGACGGATAGTTTGATCACGTGCATGAATGGTGCCTGAATTTCCAATTTAAACGAGGGAGAGAAAACGATCATCGGATATTTAATCAAACGAATACTTTAAGTTGAAGTTATTCTTATCAACGAAGAAATGCAAATCTTACCAACGAAGAAATGCAAGAGAATAATTTTTATTTTAAGCTGCAGTAACCGAGGTTTCTCGTCTAGATATGTATAAGAGACATGTTTTTAGTTAACAAACTTTTAAATTGAATTCAACTACTTTTCTGGGATGATTTCAAGTTGGCCAACGAGAAAAGTTCGTCATCGCTACAAAAGCGACAATAACAGAAAACCGCAAAACTTTCAAAACTAACGGTTTGCAGCGCCCAAATATTATTAAAGCGATATTTGCAGAGAGTTTGGGACATGAAGTCTGTTTACAATAGTTCTGTCATCTGATACGATGTCAGCTTGAAAATCCCAAATGAGTAAAAAAAGTTACAAAAATTAATAAATTTTTAATTAATTAGTATTCTGCGGAATAATAGTACCCATCCCAGTCAATAAAGCATTCCATACGACGTTCCGCTGCCGAAAAGAAACAATGCGAGCCACTCATGTATTAATGTACTGCTATTAGTCAGGTACTATACATACATCGTCAGTTATTCATTATCGTCATGAACTTCAAAATCCTAGGCTTTCTCTTCAAAACATAGGTTTTGTAAATAGATAAAAATTTTGTGTATGAAGGCATAATCTTCTACTAAAAGTTTTTAAGATCCGCATGTAAAGTTATATGGTTTGTTAAATAGTAAGTAAATGTATCGTCTATTCATTCATGCTTAAGATGGAATCAGCTTCCCTTTGATATAAAATTCATGAACATTTCTAGTAAGTTTTTCACATTCCGCATATTAACAGAACGCAGTGAAACCGAGATTGCAAAGTTTTTCCAACGTTCATTTTGCAGAAGGATGCTCCTTTGAGTTAATTTGAGCGAATATTCGGGCTTTTCAAATAAATGCGCGATATGCATTCCTTGTTTCAGCTCGGCCCCGAACCCAAATTACCGGCGAAACATTATTATCAGCTGCTTATTGCGAACCAATTTGTTGTAATGGAGGACGAAACGATATTTTTACAGTTTAATGGCTATACATAACAAATGCATCATTAAGAAAGGAGTATTTTAGCAACAGTAGCAGCAGCAGTAAGTTCATTATCAAGGCAGCAAAACAAGATTGTAATTTTACACTGAACACGAAATTAATGACGCTAACTGCCAATACTAACGTTCTCATCTTCTCTCCAGCAGCAGACATCATTGCGTCAAAGTCCTTCAGTATAAACAGAAGTAATGGTGAGAACGAAGCGCTTGTGCGTCGCACTAAAATTATGGCCATGAGATGTGAAAATCTTGGAGGTGTTTTAAGATGGACGAGTGTGCGCTTCAGACGACACGAAGAATAATGGCTGCGAGTCCCATTGATGGCAGAGCTTTAACAACATTCTTTCGCACAGGAGCTCTTATGTCTTCGCCAACGTCGGAAAGTGCACTGAATAGCGAACAACGTTCAAGTTCAGTGGAAATAAAATATGTTTTCATGCGCGGTTGGAGTTAAAAAATACTGGATTGTTTATCAGGCATTAATCTAGATTTCATTTTTTTCAATTCAAGATTTTCCTGGCGTGATAACTGTTAGTAAAAAATGCTATATACATGAGATGTTCTCGCTTACGCGAAGTAGTTTTCTTATCCACAGGGGAAAGAAATGAACTTAGAAAAAACAACTTCCTTAGTGAAAAAATCAAAAGCCAAAATAAAGCATGTGCATGCAGCGGAAAGTCAGTGACATATCAGCATAAAATGGCACAATATGTAAGCGATTAAGCTCGAATAAAATCCGGCCAAGTTTTTGTGTCTGGAGAGCAAAAAAAAAAATATACACAGGCCAGTTGCACAATCACATCGCAATTTCGGGATCGAGTTTTGAGCGGTATATATTAATTTTTTCAATGAACAATTGGAAATTGAATAACAAAAAAGTGTTATCAGACTATTTCGAATGCGTTAGAATAGATTTTTTATACCGGTTGAATACTGAAAGAAATCAATATGTAGTAACAATATTTCATAAGCTAAGTTTTTAGGTGCGAATATTCACTACATAGCGCATCAAAAATGTTCAATCTAAGAAACTCAAAAGACCATCGAGATGGTGACAAAATTTGACATTACCTAATAATCTATCATAGCGCTTAGAGTCAGCACAGAAAGTGACGATGTGAACGGACATAATTCGCGAATCAACCCAAATCCGATGAGCTCGAATTAATGATGCTGGCTACTTCTCTTTCATGACAGAGGCTAATGTTCCATTACAAGTCCTCAGGTGAGCAGGCTTTGGTTCAAACGGCACATCCCTGGCAACGCTGAAGAGTAGAGTTATAAATAACGTCAATGAAACTCAATCACGTCTAAACTAAAGTCTAAATGTGATGAGGCGGTAACGTTCGTGAAGCTTTACACTTAAAGATGCCGTCATGAGAGGCAGAGGGTGTCCGACAACCGCTGGCGCTATGATCATGCCATGACTAAACTTCTAGAATTATTTGGATAAAGAAAAACATCAATAGAAATTAGATTTCCATTGAAGACACTATGGAGGGAGAACGCTTAATAAAGTTACAAACAAATCGACATCAGCAAATTGTTGGCCTAATCGACCTGTTTCAAGTCAGCTAGTCAATGAAAATACCGCTCTGTTGCTACAAACAAGTCTGTCACCAGTAAATCGTGAGGACATTAGAGGACATGGAGAGGAGGAGTAAATCGTGAGGACATAGTTGCCAAGGCCTCATTGACACATAAATATTCATCATGTTAGGCGTCATAGACAAATGATGCCTCGATGGTGCATTACAGGACCGCGGCTGACGGCCACCTGATAAGCTGAGTATATAGAGTTGCAGCCAATTAGCGGCAGGGACGATCATGTTGCTGTGCAGACTGCAGCTTCCAAAGGTCATCAGGAGCCAAATTGAAGACTTCGGACACGACACTTCATCGCTAATGATCACTAATGACTGAAAAAACAGGGCCAATTAACCTGGGACTTACACTCGCAACTCGAGCAATGAATACAGGATATTTGGCTTGACACAAGAGAAATGGAAAGGCGACTGGAGAAAGTATGTAATTAAACTCAATGCATTAACGCTCTACTTGAGCTCGAACCCAACAGGTTTTGCGAAGATTTGTCGATTGTCGCGAAGTAAACAAAAAAATGTCCAAATATTCTAAAGAATTGCTTAAATAATTAGAATTTCGATAGAAATTATTTTTTTCATACAACCTAACTTCAGTAAGAAAAACCTGCAATTTGATCAGAAAATTGAACCTCTCTTCCCCCAAAGCTAAGCTTGTACAGCACGGCCTGCAGCCTGGCAAGGCAGAACTCTTGTACGACAACGAGAGAGCAAAAACGAGTCCATTCTCCACAAGAACGACCACAGACTCCAGAACTCAATCTGACCAAATGCACGGCTATGAAAACGCGACTCTTGCGTGGAACAAGAAACTTTCAAAGACATCGGCTTTACAGACATCGAATATTGTGGCCAAAAAACATGCTACGAATTTATAGCCACTTACATGATAATGGGATAGCCTACAATATTAGTTGCATCAAAAGAGGCGTCAGATATCCATTATAATTCAACTTTACAATAATATGACTTAGCCGCTGACCTAGGAATAAAAGAAACTTTACATGTATTGTACTACATTTCATAAAAAGGAAATTCAAAGGATAATAAAGACATGGCATTTTATATGAAGAAAAGAAACAATTTAAGTGAGGTCTTCTTAGAGTTGGATTCAACGTCTCTCAGCCTCAGGGTTTCGAAATACAACGTCAAGGAACTTCTGAGAGAATTTTTGTCAATCAACTCGTCATCAAACACAAAATTCTTCTTCCTTGATTCTATTTGCACAACTTAAAAAATAATGCCTAGAATATAAAAGTCATTTGCATAGGATTCATATAAAAGCAAGAAAAGAAGGCTTGTTGTTTTGGTTTTTGTATCCCAGGCACTCGTAGAACTGAAATGCTTCGTTAAACTCTGACGATATTTGAAGGCAAGAGGTAGTTGCTAAAGATAAAATAATAATACAGCAATAATAACAAAGTCAGCTTCAAAGAGCTGCTTGCTTCCCTGGAGTCCAATGCAGTTAACTTGCGCATTTAATTCTATCATGTAGACTGTGGTCGCAAATTGAGAATTGTAGGTTTTTTTATTACCTTCAAGGTTCAAAGGTTAACATGACTCGTATTTTCCTCGCATATTTAGAAGTATGACAAAATGCGATCGGGTTAGTTATGTTAACTTATTTTTTTGCTAAAAAATATTTATAAGTGATGGTTAAATCATAACTGAATATTAATATATGTGATGGTTAAATAATAATTGAATATTAATCTCCAATTTCCAGCTCACACCGACAGGGGAAAAAATATATAATTAGCCAATATATATTGCGGCCAGCATCTAATCAACTGTGACATTGACTAAATTTTCCAGCATTAATACCGAAAAATGTTTATCGTCGTCAAAATTATTTCACCTACGTCCACAAAACGTCAGAGATAGTGAAGCGATATACCGCGAACTAAGTCGGAATATTTTAATTTCGGGTTTTCTATGAATCGGGTTAATTTAGCCTCATTCAAAAGCCTCGTTCATTTGGCCTCATTCAAATTAAAAAGCCTTGTTGATAACTTTCAACATTTCTCGCTCAAAGCGCAAATAAAACAATATTTGGAACATGACAATTCAAAAATTACATTCGCGAAAGAATTGATATTACTTTGGTTTGATAAAGCGATGAAGCCAGAATGGATTAACTTCTCAATGATATCTATGAAAAGAGAGAACTAACAGGTGACAGTTATGTTTTAATGAAAACGTTTATTAAATATCAAACAAATTAATTCGGGAAAGCGCATTAGACGCAGTAGTTTTTACGTACCTATATAAGCAAAGACATAGACTAAATTCTATATTTTTCATTATATTCTACATGCATTTTCAGAAGAAAAAAAAAAGATTCGTGTCGATAATTTATTTTAAACGAATAGAAGAAATGAATGTTAAGAAGTCAAATTTTCTTGTATGTTAAGAAGTTTACTATATTTCCCCCTTATTACACGTACTTTCAGCGCTTTGTTGGATGTCGATCGGGGGCCATACTTTCAAAACTGGCTAAGTCAACGTAAGTACTTACGCTCTATTTTCTTGTCTATGATTGGTGGATTTTGCTTGAAAGGCCGTCAATGATTGGTTGATGAACTTACGATCTCTTAACTTTTTTTGAAAGTACGGGCCCCGACACATAATGGAAGAGCACTCAATTCTCTTATCTTTACAGAAGCGAGATCAGAAGAGAGAAGCGAAGAGATATTCGGTGAAGAAAAAGATGATAGTTGAGTAGAAATTTATTTGAAAGCTAACAGGATGAGATTGAGAAGAAAAAATTATAGTGAAAATTGCGAAAAATTGTATAGCGTAAATGGGAGTAGGCATCATGCAGCCATCAACAGCTTTGCGAGAAAACAGAGTGTTCATATAATAGCTCGTCAATATCTTCATAATGCAAGCTTGGTTTTAACATTTCTATCAGCATACTTCAATGTAACGTATTTGATGGTTTTATTCAAATTTGTAGTCTCAACAACAAAAATGAACAATCTTATTCTTGAACTTCAACGTGTTACTCGGAAATTGAATCCTGGAAGAAATAGTACAAGGGAAAAAAGTATGTCCGAAATCAAACATTTCTCTTTCAAATGACAATTTTATAAACTCAACGGTTTCGCTGGCATATAAAGATATCCGCAACTTTCTAAAACTAATACAATTTAACTTGGTAGTTATATATTAGAATCTTGATTAACTGAAATGTTATCCTGTTAAAATTTACAGCATTTGGCATCAAACGACGAGGGGCTTCAAAAAGTGCGGGGAAAATGGACATACCTTAACATTATATCAAAAGATTAACCTTATTGCACCAGAACAATTGTGTACCAACGTTTTATACTGTGTACTCACATGATCCAATAAATTAATGTTACAAACGCGGGGCGCCGATGTAAAAGCAAAAGACTCTCATGCAACATGGCATCTGCCGAAATCGAGGCCAGGTCAAATATCGAATTCGTGGTGAACCTCACGAAAAGGAACTGTAAAATTATTGACTCTCTGAAATAAGTTCATGGTGACTGTGCCTCAAGGAAATCAGCGACCTACAAATGTATTAGTCGTTCCAGCAGAGGAAGAAATGTGACCAAAGATGACCCTCGCCGAGGCAGGCTACGCCCTTCAGTTTGTGAGGAAAACATTGATGCTGCTCGTCATCTTATTGAAAAAAATGTGAAAGAGTGAAATTACCACCGAATTTGTAGTAGACACACACAACATCTCTGTGGATTCCGCACACACAATTCTGGTGGGCAGCTGAGCAAGATCTCTGCAGCTCGACGGGTTTGAAGGTTGTTCCGCCCAGCGGGAATCAATGGCAGATATTTCTACGGACATTTTAAACAAGTGGGATGAGAACCCTGATGTTTATTCTGACGCGAATTGCTACCAGGAATAAAACACGGCTCTACCAGTATGATCCCGAGGACAAAACTTAATCGAGGCAGTGGCTGTTAGGGTGTGGAAGTGAGACAGTCATAGAAAAGTCTGAGCGTTCAAGAGGGTAAGTTATGGCCAATGTTTTCTGGGATGGAGAAGGGATCTTGTTATAGTTGATGTGTTAGTTGAAAAAGAAAACTATTACAGGTATTTATTATGAAGAGATTTTGTGAAAAGTTTTTAAAAAAAATTGCAAAAAAAAAGACCCTGGAAGCAGCAACGACCGTCCTGTTTCACCACGACAATGCACCCTCGCATGACACTCGGCAAAACGAGAGCTGTGCTACTCAAATTTCGTTTAGAAATAATTCGACATCCACCTTTTAAACACGACTTAGCCCCATCCGCCTTTTTTATGTACAGCCGGATACATGGGTGTTTTTTAAGGCTCAGATTAAGTTGTCGCCTTTGTTAGTATGTCACCTTCTTACTCTGATGTGGGCATAGTGGTAAAAAAAGAGAAGAATAATAACGATAAATGAAAACTATAATAAGCGAACGACAAATACAAATAAAGACAAAATATAACCGTGTGTTCCCTTGGCTCAAGTTCTTACTTTTGGTCTCAAGATTCGGAGCCTTTCTGAAATTAAGAAATAAGCGAAAATTTAGAACTAGCAATATTTGAGCAACAAAAGCAGAATATTACGTAAGCCAGATAAATGAATTAAAGACTGATAACCATAATCGTGAACAAATCTAAACATCACCACTGAATTGCAACAAAAAATTATCACAAAATAAACAGACCAAATGATAAAGTAACGCGTACCTCCGTGGTGGATCATATAGCAATGAACAAGTTTTGGTGCTTATCTGAACGAGGTCACGTCCGAGGTGACTTAAAACCAAAAATCCAAATATCTAACTATAAAAAAGCGCTATTACACTACGTACCCTAACAATTCCCGTTGCGAATGCGTACACATTAAAAGAGATTTTCAATCTCATCACCATGGCAACGACTGGCAATGTTTATCTGCTTGCTTACCGAGGAAGGCTGATGAATTATAGAAAAAATACATTAAAAATAACGCTGATGATTTCTTACTATAGCGGTATACGGGATTTATACTAATTATACCGCCATCTGCAGATGATTTACACGCATTATTTTCACATTTAAAAGTCACATTGATATAAAAAATTGCACGTTTTTCTACAATGTTTTTAAGCGTCGTGCACTGAAAATGAACAGAGTTGCAGTACGAGCAATCTTAATTCTACCTAATTTAAATATTTTAGAATTCTAAAATCTATTTCATCGACGGATGAGCATTCTTTTAAAAACACTGAGGCACACAGAATACATTCAAAATAAAATTTTTTAAAAGAAGCTGATGCAAACTCATAATTAGGAACATAAAAGCAGTAGATGAAAAACATTCTTCAAAACGCAATAAATCGTAAAGATTATAGCATTGGTGCAAAGATGAAGCCTTTCATAGAAATGCATGAATGAAGCCATAAGTCAGCACTGCTGAGGATCTCGGTGCAGTAGTGTTGCTTAAAGCCATAAGTCAGCACTGCAGAGGGTTTTGGTGCAGTAGTGTTGCTTAAAGCCATAAGTCAGCACTGCTGAGGGTTTTGGTGCAGTAGTGTTGCTTAAAGCCATAAGTCAGCACTGCAGAGGATCTTGGTGCAGTAGTGTTGCTTAAAGCCATAAGTCAGCACTGCTGAGGGTTTTGGTGCAGTAGTGTTGCTTAAAGCCGTAAGTCGGCACTGCTGAGGAACTTAGCGCAGTAGAGTAGCGAAAGTAAGCCTCAACAATGACACTGAGTTGCAAAGCAACTGCCTTATTTAGAAGCAATCGAGGTCTCGATGGCTGCACAAGCAAACGCTGGCATGAAGCAAAGTGACCATTTTCCGGCGCAATGAAGTCGTTTGCGGTAAACGGAGCGGCAGATTGCCCAAAATTTCTGCTATACTTTGAGAAGAAATGAAAACTGTCACTTAAAATTCTTATCACTTGAAATACGTACTGCTTCATGCAGACAAAAAAGTTAAAATGAAGATCAGATTGTCAGAAATACTCATCCTAACGAACTTTGTCATTCATTATTCATAGATAAGCAACGATTGGAATTTTAAACATTTCTGATTATATAGCAATGATTATATGAAATTTATAGATATCTGTAAATAAGGCTGGAGCGAACCGACGTGCCTCTAGTTCGGTGTGAGTAGGATATCAATTTGAATGAAATATCTTCCGAAAATTAGTATTACTTAAGAAAATAGTTTATCGGAAAATTTTCCACGGATAAACTTGGATATTGAATTCAAAAGGACGGAGATTATAAAAGGCACTAAGATCTTCGTATATTAAGACCAATCGACGGTAATAACTTATGATTAAGGTAAATACAGAAGACTGTTCTCGGACACAACATAAATCCCGTTTAATCGGGTTTGAATAAATACGAGTAAACATGTGCTAGCAAAATGCAAGGTTTTGATTGCAACAAACTTCCCCAGAACAGTTCTTAGGCAGGAGTGGCATTCAATGGAAGGTTCAATTTTCTACACTTACATGCTCCTTCTAAAATTGGTTTCAACTCGATTAAAGACTCAACTCAAGAAAGTCTACAAGCGTTATATGAGACCTCACTGTGGTCAAGAATTTCGGCATAAGGTTACGCAAGATTGTAGAAACCTTCGCTCAATCAACGTCCAAGAAAACCGTTTAAAGATTTATTTTTACAGCGCAGTTGAGATTCCTATGAAGAGTTTGCAGAGGCTGAGGCATCTGAACAGCGAAATTGAAACCGCACAATAAGAAATTGAAGTGCAGAGAAATTGAAACCGCGTCTCTCTGAGGGCGCGTCGATCAGAGTCGTTTTAAAGAATTATTTCAGCAGCTGGCGCATGGCGACTAAAGTTCATCGCGTCTGCTCGACTTTGAAAGTAAAGGACAAAAGAGGAAACAATATTGTGTGCAGAGGAAACAATATTTGAATGCAATACTAGCTCTCAATGCAAAATTACAAGATCGCTCAAACCTTGTTCCTTGTCAGGTTTATATTTTCTGACCCTTTTTCATATGAGCTTATAAAACAAATTTTCGCGGCATGGTAGGCATCTTCTGGAAATTTTATTGAAATCAAAGATTTTAGGGTTGATTTTGGACTTCTCAGGAAAAAACATTAAGATTTTCGATTGTCAGCGAAAAATTTGCCAGAAGCCTCGCCTAATTCGTTGTTTGGAAGTAATTTCTGTCAATTAACAGACATTAATGCCACTCATCAGCTTCAGCTTTAATTTTCTTGAGCGATTCTAAAATTAATTATGTATTTTAGGAAATATTTTTTGCATAATTTTGTATGGGTAAACTAATCAACTTTCGCATCGGTCAAGGCTGTTACGTACATTTCGAGGCGAATTTGCAAACAGGATACATTAATCTGTCAGAAGCAAAACGGTCCATGTTGCCGGTCGGCCATGAACTGGTTCAGAAGCGCCATAGTCGCCATTGATTGAACTTTCTGGCGCAGTCGAAACTAAAATGACCCGACATTATGAGCGGTAAACGATTAATTAATATACGAGTTGATATGTTTTGTGGACTGTTGTGCAATGAAACTTGAGGAATCTGGTCACGAATAAAGAAAATATGTAAATTGCACAACAGGTCATGATGAATTTATATATCGCACCTTAGATCAGCATTATTGGTACACTGACAAACCTGAATATTATTATACAACAATTTAATATTTAAATCAGAAATTATTTAAAATAGATAACCGCTTGAATGAGGATCACGAGTTACTGAATGCAAATTAGTTAAATATTTTATAGTTAAAATTCTACTGTTGTTGAATCACTCAACCGGCTCATGATTTTCGATTTGTATGCGAGAAATATCTGGTATATTGCCTTCAAAGTATGTTGGTTGTGTATGTCGGGAATATGAGGTGTCATGCCTGCATAATGCGATGTGATGAAAGCATCATACCGCCTAGTCACGGTGCAGCTCTGATATATCGCCCATGTCCAATTTTATTGAACTAACAAAGCTTATGTGCGAAATTACAATAACACCAGTCGATTTTATGGAACATAAAACGGAAAAGTTTAACTATCCCGTTCACCGTCATGATTTCTATTCATTACTTAATTAAAAATATCACTTGCAGAATGATATTTGAGATGTTCCCAAGAAAGTCGCCCTTAAACCATCACAAAGGACAATTATACAATAATTCTGCGCAGAGTAAATAATCATATGTTGACAGCTCTGCTATAGGCATATTATAGTTTTGTATCGTTACACAAACACCAATCATCGTGAACAAAAATCTAATGTCACGCATGCGAATCGTCGTTACCTCACATTAGTAACTTTCTTTTAAAACATACTAGAAAATTAATTTTAATATCATCTAGTATTAATTAATTATTTGCTCAACATGATTCTACCATTAGTTATCTAATATGATTCTATTATAGGGCAACATGGGGCAGCGCGCCCACCTTTTTTTAAACTAAATTTTGAGGTGGTTATTTGTTTTGTTTAAAGGTACAACTAATGAGGAATGTATGATGTTAATTAAACGCCTACAGTTATTCAATTTTTAATGAAACACTATTTTGTAAAAAGTGTCAAAATGGGCCCATTGCCCCACCTCTGGGGCAATGGGCTCATGGGCTTGGGGCAAGGCGCCCACCCTTGGTCTCTTTACCACAATTGCATATTTTTCGTTTAAAAATGATAAAACAACACTTTACAGTTAAACATAAGAAAAATGTAATAAAAAATATGACATTCAATCATTTATTAAAAAAATAAAAAAAAATCATATCCTTAACTTGAAAAAAATATACTCTTGGCTTAAAAAAATCTATCACTGACGTGAAGAAAAATATTTCATTGACACAAAAATATATATCCTTGACTTGAAAAAGATATCCTTGCGGTAAAAAATTCGTCCTTGACATGAAAAATGTATCCCTGACTAGAAAAAATATATTTAGTTGATCAGAAAAAAACTTTGTTCTAGTTTCGTCCATAACCCAGATATTATGTGCAGAGAATTCGTACCTAATCGTGATTTCAGCCAACACCATAAAAACTCATCAACTTTTGGCTCATTGGTGTTGACTGAATCAACTTTTGGCAAGGCAAGAGTCAATAACTCGATAAGGGGTCATAAATACTCATAACTAGAAACTAAATCTGCTGCCTTGAGGCGGCAAATCAAAAAAATCATGAAATATGAAGTGTAATTTGTAATTAAAAGAGCTAGTCATAGTTTTGAAAAGGTCATTGAGACAAATCTAATGATGTATAACACATGACTTCACCATGGGCGCTTTGCCTCGTGACAAGCGTGGGCCCGTTGCCCCACTAGGTATCATTTCAGTTTATATCGTGTCAAAATTTTATTTTAAAAGCTAATAGTCTAAACTTGATCTCAAAATTATCCCTATAAATATTACCTTCAAAATATAATTCACAGTAATTTCAAAAGCTTCATCTAAAGTAATCGAAAAAAAATTTATTTAGCAGCAAAAAAATTTTTATCTGGGCCAAAACAGTTTTTCACAAATAACTTAATAACGCAAACACTTAGCAAAACGTAAATCCGTACACTTCATCCCAGTGAAACTGTCGACCTGCGGTAGAGAACACGGACCAAAATCTGCCATACCTAGCGAGAAACCCGCAAGGGGCCCATGACCCGCAGTGGGCTCGCTGCCCCATGTTACCCTATTATATTCTAACCATATTACTTAATACGATATTTGATTCTCACATCTAATACTGGGTTCTGGAGGCCTATAAATAATAAAAATTGTAACATTCAACGGAATTAGAAAATTCTTGCCCCGTCTATATATAGTCCATTCTGATGAACATAGGATATAATATTGGCTCTTAAGGGCTTTGCTAAAATTTATAACCCATAAACGCGATGTGAACGATTGCCTTTGATTTGAAAATTCATTGATAGTTTTCTTACGCAAAGATACCAGGAAATTATTTTATTATAAAAAGACTAGGTATCAAAATATAGTTGACTCGAATTATGTAAGCCGCTATATGTTGGGACTGCTGAAAATAAAACAGGAGATAGCGTAGCAATATTGGTCTTCCCATGCCGTACCTAAGAAGATGGCGTTCTTCTTTCAAGTCTCTTGAAAGAAAAAGCTGACGTAGGTTTTGCTCTTCTCTGTGATACTTTTTATGAATGTTTTGGAAATAGAGCAATACTCCGTACTTAATAAGACCATGTAATAATGAGAGCATTGAGGCGAGAAATTACTAATCAGTCTAACATAGAAGGGTAATACAGTAATACAGAAGGAAAAACTCTGTAATATATGCATTGCTGTCAACTTTTATGAATAAGATAACGAAGCAAAATTATTGGAACAATCAGTAGATTTGCTCTGTAGATATATTACTGCCCGTAGGAAGTATATATCTACATATACTTCCTATATACTACCCGTAGGAATCATTACGAGTTACGATAAATTATAAATTATAATTAATGCTTTTTTATTTATTCTTCAAAAACTAAAACTCAAGTGCAAATGGTTTGCCGAAAGTGCCATTTCTTGGAACAAAATAATCAACGGTTAAATAGAGCTTGTCGAGGGATCCATAACAGAAAATATCTCAATTCTTATATTCTCTCCAGAAAATAGAAAATGAAATACCAACGCGAGTGAAAGAATTATTTTAAAAAATATAGAATTATAAACGATAAAAGGAATGTCGACGATACTCGTCAAAAACATTAAGGCCCTTCCAAAACGGACCAAGCGCTTGTTTCTTTTTCGTGCTCTGCAACTTGTATATTGTCAACGTATGGCATGCCTTGCAATGCTGCTAGTATTGCAAACAAGGCTCTTCTTTTGACTGAATGATACAACATCTCCAAAAATCTCGAGGCACCAATTTGGCTTCAAAAATGGAGTTTGGATTCAGTTTGGGCAACGGCAAGGCAGCGAAGATCAAATTCAATACACACGCAGCGCTGCTTCCTGAGCGACGATTTCTTACAATCTCCAACGCTCAGAAACGAAGTCAAGTCACCAGAAATTGAGGAGACTAGACAAGAGTTCAGAGTATAAAATGAAGATATAATACACATAGACATCGGAAATTTCATGAATTAAAATTTTCAAACTTCGTCAAAGAGGCATACACTTGAACAGATCAGTGCACAATTAGTACCCATGCTAAAAATAATAAAAATGACGCTAGCATTGAATCCAATAATCCTCAAATGGGATGCAGAGGTTGTACAGTGTGATACCTCATACCAACGACTGTGATCGGTGGGTGACAGCTTGGAAAGCTGTCAGTGATTGGCTGATGGAGCTACGAACTCGTGATTATTATTATTATTACAACACTTCTCTTTAACTTCACTTCTTGTTTGTTTGTCTGTCTGTCTGTCTGTCTGCTACAAATCTTATAATCGATATTTAACCCACTTCTACCTGTCCAATCGATCTGAAATTTGGCAGACTTGCGTAAAGTTGGAGACAATGCATGAATCATTTGACAGAATAAATAATTTTATAAATTAAATTTTTTTTTTCATTATTAAAAAAAATAAAAAAATAATTTCGTCTGCTACAAATCTTATAATCCATATACGACACAATTTAGCCTGTCCAATTGATCTGAAATTTTGCACAATTGCATAAAGTCAGAGACAATGCATGAATCATTTGACAGAATAAATAATTTTGAAAATTTACAAAATTTTGATATCTTAAAAATATGTTGAAAAATAATTTTTTTTTTCAATATTTGAAAATAAAATTAGAAATTCATTGTACATGTGTAACATCCAAGACACTGGATTGTTCAGAAGTGTTGTCTTTAAAAAGTAATTTTTAAACGAACAAAAAAGTAATTTTTAAACGCATATAATTTTTTAAGATACGACCACATTAAGAAAGTGCTTAATTTATAATAAAATGAGCTAATTACGAGAGTCCTTGATAGCTAGTAAAACCCAGCTTCAAACGGACTTGAGTTGTGGATAAAGTTGAAGCCAAACCCGTTTCAAACCTCATTTCAGGCGACAATATTAGGAATCCAAGTTTAGTGACTTTTTAAATTCAATTGTGGAGTTGTTAAAAATTCAAGATATTCAATGGGTGATTGATGTCTAGTGGCAGAAAATTCCTACGTCTAGTAATTAGTGAAAAAATTGGCAACAGGATGTTTTATCAATAAATTGAAGATATTTCTTTTCACAAGTGTTAAAATGAAAACAAAGCGGATTTAAAAAGGAAGTAAAGGCACTTGGGAAATATAAATAAAATTATAATAAGTTATCTCATCGAAGAAACTGATCGTCGGAGCCAATATTGGATGTCAGTATCGAATTTTTTCACGCATGAATTTACTAATGTTAACTACATAGCTTAGTCCCTGGTAAGCGCCTCGCTCTCGGTGCACTAAGATCTTAGACTGACTTCTCTAAGATTTACACTAACAGTCTTGACCTCCGGATGACTGGAAAGACATTAATTATTAATGACTGGAAAGACAATTAGTAATGACTGGAAAGACATTAATTAGTGGCGTTAGTGTATGAACTACATACAACGACGCCCGGCACTCGGACTGAGTGAAGCGCTTCTGCACTAAATTAATTAGCTTATCCAATCCGCTGTGATTTAGCCAGCCGCCTTTGCGAGGCGACAAAGAAAACGTTTAAACTTTTGTTCTTATTTCTGGTCACATACGAAGTAGAGAACAATGTTACCGTCACCTGAGCGAACGCATACTGCATGATTACAACAAAGAATAAATTCACTTTTAGATTAAAACGAATTTCAATTAAAAGAACCAACTTTAGCTGACAAAAAAGTTAGCTTTCAATGATCTTCGTAGTCTCCTGATTGTCGTGTGATTGTAGTGCATTGAAACACTGGATTTTTTTGTGTCGGTATCAGGGATTGTCGCACAGCCTGGACTACAGCGTTAATTATGCGGCAGGGGTAACTGGACCAAAACAATTATGTGGGGCAGCAGCCAGCCGTGAAGTTACGTGATAAGCTCGACCAGTCGGAGCCTGGCTACAGCAAATGAGGTCGGGGTCTAAGGGGGATTGTTACAGTGAGTTTGTTCACGCTGTGATCAGTAAAGTAATTGATAATCAGTTGATCACATCTCGACATAATTGTCGTACTACTTGAAACAGCGTTAAGTGTAAGGAAATCTGAAATTTATGTTTTAACTCTACTCTCCAAACTCATGTCGGTCGAAAGAATAGAAGCTCACGGTCAATTCGTCCATAGAACTTGTAAACGCTCACAGTTATTATTAAATTTATTCAATTTCTTTATTTAAATATATTTATTTATTTATTCTTTATTTATATATAAATATTATCTATTTGTTAAGCTCTTCTTGCAGAAATTAAGTCACACGGTTCAAGTGGCAACATCGATTGCTCGATCTATATATATCAATTGGCATCAGATGCATCAGACATAATTTACCCCTTTGAATCTTTTAATTAACAATTATAGTAGGTAAACCATAAAAATCATATTTAACATTTATAAAATGCGCTCAAAATTATGTTCTAAAAATGTATAGTAAATAATCTGCAATTAAGATATACCACTGTATATCTGCATACACTGTATAGCCGCTGCTGCGGCAGCGAGGCATGCAATAATGTTGTAGGCGGTCCATATCTCTGCCAGGAAGTTTCAAGCATTTGGGTCGGCGCTAAGAAATACAGTGGGCAATGACAGGAGAAAATGAGCCGCCGGGATCACCAAGATAACGTGGACACCAACTTGCTCTCCCTAGATTGTTGCAATAAAAGCCCCGCAGAAAAGGAGAGCGATCGACCAAGGCGTCTCGTCTGGCCAAGGCGTTCTTTTCCGTGCATGAGGAACTAACGGCGCGCTCCAGTGCATGACTGTAAATGAGGTGAAGGTTCCATACAGGAAGATTCTTATCAAGTTTACGTCTTGTTGTTTTAATATATATTATCTTTAGCATGTGGAATATTGCTTCGAGTACGCATAAGGAGAAGTCGCTTCGAACACTAGAAAATCTTCTTTTAAGTAAGAATAAGATCGAAAATGATAGCCAATTTTCAAGTATTTGCTTGCATATTGGAAATATTTACCTACGGAGTGTTATTATTTAACCTAATTTAATGATCAAGCAATCACCTAAAGCAAATAGAGCAAAACAAGGCGTGCAATTCAAAAAACATTTTCTGTTTAATTCACATTCAGATGGAAGAGAAACGCATAGCTTCACAATAAGTGAGTCAATTATTATAACTAGAAATACCTTTTTTCGTTGCAACTAGAAAAAAACAACACAAAAATGACCCATCGGAGAATTCGCGAGTCCTTTTGTGTTCAGTTTTTGTTCCCCTCACTGCAGGCGTTTTGAAAAAAATGGACTAACAAGAGCCTTGTTTTTTCCTCGAACAACAGCGAGCAATTAAACGTCCCAGAAGGGAGCGCCGGGAGGTCTATATTTCGTTCAGTGCCGATACCTCGCTGTCCCTCCGGTTATTTTCTTAACAAGTGACGTCAAAAACATTGTTGAGGGTTGCCCTCCAATGTGCCGTGAAATTCTTACTCGTTCGTCGGAAAAAACGTTTAGATGCTGAAAAAATGTAGTTTTTAAAGTTATTAAATAAATAAGAATGAAAGAAGAAATCAAAACACATAAACATTGAAGTAGCAATGATTGTCATAAAGAAAAGATGAATAAAGAAAAGGTACGATAATTTCATCAGTGCCCAAATAAGTCAACGCTGATTTGAGAGAAATTGCCAATAACCTAATTTTGTTGAGAAATAAACATAAATTATGCAATTAATTCTTTAATTGAATGCAGGTCTCCAGTTTTGGATCGATAGTGAGGGCTCCATCATTGTATATGAAAGATATTTTATAAACAATGATAATGAAATTTCACATTAACTATTTTAACAATTGTTGATAAAACTTCTATTGATTTATTGGCATACTGTATATCACGAATTCATCCTTAACTTAAGGAACCTCAGACCACACAAGATACATCAACGTGAAAGTGAGGAAGCTTGTACATGAATTGAGGAAGCTGGCCCATCCGTGCATGGAAGCTGGTAAAAGTGTAGATCTCAGGCGGGGCACTAAAATAGTTCATGGGTTCAGTAGGTGCACATTTTACCTAAAATGTGTTTCTATGCGCATTTTCCCTATCGTGTATTAGTACACGACTCCTAAGTATCTTGAAACAGAGTATCTTGTTGAATTTGGCAATTATTTTGGTAGATTTTTATCCAAAGTCATATCTACCGGTCACATATACCAGAGAAAATCGATCGTAGTGAGAATTTGGTCAACGATGGACGGCCTGCAGCCCCTTTTTATCGCATTTTCTCATTTATGAAAAAAATGCACTATGTCCGTCTGTCTGTCTGTCCGTTCGTGACTTCACGTTTTCGTCGACGAGAAAATGCGCTCTCTGTCGCTCACTGCAGTGAGTACTGAGTTATATTTTTTAATAATACTCTTACAATTTTTTTTAATCTTCACGGCAGTTGCTTTTTTGCTCAAAATCATGCCGCCCTCTAACACTTTTGCGTCGTTGATTAAAACTTCAAACGAAAATAAATAATAGCAAAGAAATAATTGCAACATAAGCACCCGATTGTTTAGTTTGATTTTTGCTGGTGATGATTGCCCTGTGAGATGATTTAACTTTATTGCAGGGCCAAAAACGATGAATTTGGAGCGCTTTCCAGGCGCCCCTAACCAATTACACTGTTAGGGCTTCCTTGAGTTTTGCAATCACCCACTCAAGCAAAACCTGACAAAATTCAGAGTTTCTAAGGGAAGTTGAGAGTCTTCAAGTGGGAAAACTTACATAACTTTTCCCCGCCTGCAGTGATGTTTTCAATTGGAGATGCAAAACTTGAGCCATTTGCTTTATATATTCGGGATAATTTGTTCCTAAACAAGTCAGAGGCCAAGAAACTAGACATTTCTTCCGAATATTATTAACGGTTGGAAATTAATAAATACACTAATCTTGCGACAAGCTTAAAAAGAATAGGAGAACAGTGAAATACTCAGCGAAGCAACATGCTTTTGGTAGAACCAAAAATGAACGAGTGCTTCTATGGCATCTGCGGGCGCAAACTTATTGAGATAAAATGTTAGTTTCAAAATATAGATATTAATTAGATTGACGTTTCCTGCTCACTATAGGTTCTCCAATTTAATGAGTCTACACGAAAAATTAGTGAGATAGCCTATTTAGTGTTTAGCTCAGTGGATGGGGAGAGCAGTAATAAATAATTTGTATTTAAGCTTGAATTAATAGAACTTAAATTTTTTACCCTCATATACGATTGGAGTGCGTTCCCACTGTACTATAGAGGATTCAATAGCGTTAAATATTATTGATCCCGGGCAATGCTGGACTAACCTGATAGTATATGAAATATTTGTAAAAACACAGGTCCATCATTTTGATAGCTTTGCATATCGCCCAAAATAATTCGAAGAGGCTTAACTCAACTGAAGTTTTTAACGAACTGGATTCGTGCGCATCAGATTCGTTGCAAACCCTACGCACTGCGTAATATATAAAATAAAAAATATTATTTACTGTCATTTGAGACTTCAATATTAGAAAAGATAGTGAATTTGCTAACATTTTTATCAAAAGATACTTACAAACTCAACTTAAGAACTGAGAGCTCTTTAAACTGATGCATGCAATTTGAACACCACTGTGTAGATTGGCCGCCGTGACGTGAAGCTTTTCTGGCATTCAAACACGCTCAAGAAAAAGTTACTTGTAATTATGAGCGTTGAATTAACAAATAAGTCTCCGCCGACACGGTTTTTTGGCACAAAAACCGGCGTCATGTTTGTCAGCATTAAAAAATAGCCAGCATAAACCCTGCTGTTCTGTATATATAAGAACGAGCTCAACGCGTCATTTTGCCGTTATAATTCAAATGACGAAAATATGGCTGCAGTTACGGAGGCTTTTTGAAGCCTCTGAATTCGCTCTATGATAACATGAGAGTTTATGTAGTCGTGATTTTTGAGATGAGATCTCACACGGAGCACTTCAATCTGTCGTGATGAGAATTTTGGAATTAATTCACAAGGCTGCTATATTTAAATTATTTATAAATATATGAAAAAAAGTGCGACGGTTCAAAAAGTATGATTTTGGCAGCCAAAAAGATGTATTCACGCATGAATGGCAATAAAGAACGTGACGTAACAACGCAAACTAAACGACGGTGAACAAAACTTGACCCTTGAACAAGAATGGGAATAGAAGATAACGATGTCTATGTTATCAGAAATAGAAGCTAACGAAGCATATGTTATCAGAAATAGAAGCTAACGAAGCCTATGTTATCAAAAATAGAAGTTAACGAAGCCTATGCTATCAGAAATAGAAGCTAACGAAGTCTATGTTATCAGAAATAGAAGCTAACGAAGTCTACTTAACAGAATTCACCTGAAAAAAGATTCTGGTGACCACAGAAAAAAAACTCAAGAAGACCATATATAATTGAGTTACACCAGCGCGCTTTACCCCTCAGAAAACACTCGAAAATTTTTTGCGCAGTTTTTATGGAATATATATAGTCGCTTCCGGAAAAAATTGAGACCTGCAGGCGCGATGAATTAAGTAGTGTTGTAAATACCAAAGCAGTTATTGACCGTTTGGATAATAAATCACCGAAAACCTAAACGAATCTTTCGATTGCCGTTCCCAACGCACTTCAAATAAACTTGGTATCCCTCTCAGCTATTTATTTTCAATTGTTCATATCAAGAAGAAAGTTTAAATAACGTTGGCGTAATAACCACCGTCATTTTTTGGAACAGTCGAATCGACTTAAAAATAATATGCATACAGAATTTGATTATGAAAATCTGTTATGACTACACCACAATTGAAATGATGTGCGATACGCTATTTTTTTCCCCGAAGTTTACACGTTTGATCATGCGAGTATGATGAGAAAAAATTAGATCAGTACTCAGTGCAGTGAGTGACAGAGAGCGCATTTTCTCGTCCGTCCGTGAAGTCATGGACAGACAGACGGACTGACATGACGAGCACAATATAGCGCCTATTTTCATCAATGAGAAAATGCGCTAAAAATGTCTATAATTGCAGACATAATTACCAATCTGCTTTGGGATCATGACTTGACTATTTACCCAGAAATATCCACCACTTAAGTCCTCTCATCAAAGTATTTATACGAAAAACATATATAATCAGGAAAAAAATAAAAAAGATCATTGCAGAAAAAGTAGAAAGTAGAAGATCTTGTTATTCGCACTGCAATACTATTTTAAATATATAATCATAAATATCCATGCCTCATGAACGGTTAAGGTTGACGAGTCACTTTGAACAGGCTTTTCTTCTCATATTATCCACAACAAAAGAAAATTTGACGAGAGTAATCCAAGTAAAAATTTATGATTCCATAAAATAGAAGAAAATGAGGACAGGATGCAAGTGTAAACAACATAAGGAAAAAAATTTATCAATAATTAGAATTAATATGTAACGCAGGTGCTCGCGAAGAAAAAGTAACGAGTTTTTTACGCCTCAACAGATAGCCATCACAGCGCCGTAACTGCGGCCGTCAACAAGCTTGCTCGAAGAATTTCACTGAGATTGAAAAATTCTAAGCCGCGTAACGGACTTCTTATACCTCCGACCGTAAAAAAAATTCTGCTCGTAAAAACGTTTAAGATGATTATAGAAATTCATTTCAACCAGACATGCATTGAAATTACGCATTTAAGATTAAAAAGATCCTCCGATTTTCGAGTAGAATATTTTCTCCGTCTCCATGCTGTGTTACTGAACATGTGCTGCAGGATTCGTCGCCGAAGTCGTCCAGCTACACGCGTCCTCAACATGCTTGAATTTAGTGGTTGTTGGAAGAGACAATTGCAAAAGACAGTCCCAAAGAGAAGGGTTGTTATTTGGCGGAACACAAGAGAGGCCATAAACAAGGCTCTTGATTGGACCGAGGTGCTTGCGATGGCCTGTGGGCATCATTGAAGGAAACCTACAAACCTTTGTATTTATTGGAGAAATTGATATTTTATCGCAACGTAAACTAGAGCCGCGTTCGGCCGTCTTGAACTATTATATTAATGGCCGGTCATTTGCTAAATTTTGTTAACGTTTCTGAATGATAAATCATGCCTGAGAGAAAGATCCTTCGAATATATGCACACCTACGAAAGGGTTTACCCATTGCGAACGATTTTCAATCAACGTCAAAATTTTTATTGTTAATTAAATACGTGTTCCATAATTACAAACTATAAGTTCGAAGCGGAAACTGGTAGATATTTTTTATATTATTATTGATAGACGTAAGAAGAAAGTTTTTGAAGCACAAGGGCAAGTGAATTATAAATAAGTACAAAAAATTAATGGAGCACTGAATTTTTGTTGCCCGTAGAAATAAGGCATTTAACATCTAACATAAAAATTTAGCCATCAAATCTTCCGTAGTATGCAATTCAAAATTAAAGAATTTCTTGATGATGAGTGAAGATACCAATTCCAACGGAGGAAAAAATAGCATATGCAACTCGTTCAAAAACTAAAATTCCTTCGTGCTTTTGAAGCGTGAAATAAGAGTATTTTTATTTTAAATTTTATACTTGAAAGACAAACAGGCAGCGCTAATAATCTTCTATTTTATAAATGAATAAATTCCTTGCATTTCCTGAAAAGATATCAACTAATTACAACACTTCTCTTTAACTTCACTTCTTGTTTGTTTGTTTGTCTGTCTGCTACAAATCTTATAATCGATATTTAATACACTTCTACCTGTCCAATCGATCTGAAATTTGGCACACTTGCGTAAAGTTGGAGACAATGCATGAATCAATTGACAGAATAAATAATTTTATAAATTAAAAATTGTTTTTTCCTTATTAAAAAAAATAAAAAATATTTCGTCTGCTACAAATCTTATAATCCATATATGACTCAGTTTGACCTGTCCAATTGATCTGAAATTTTGCACAATTGGATAAAGTCAGAGACAATGCATGAATCAATTGACAGAATAAATAATTTTGAAAATTTACAAAATTTTGATATCTTAAAAATATGTTGAAAAATCATTTGAAAAATATGTTGAAAAATCATGAATATTTGAAAATAAAATTGGAAATTCATTGTACATGTGTAACATACAAGACACTGGATTGTTCAGAAGTGTTGTCTCTAAAAAGTAATTTTTAAACGCATATTATTTTGACACTTAAGATAACGCAGTATATATGTAAAGTTTTTCATAAACTCTTATTTTTTATTTCATAACAATTTATGTAGCCTGTGACTTACGAACAGCCATGAACTTGAGACGAGGTTTTGCTGTTCACTGAACGGAAAGTCTACTGCGAGGAAAGCATTTGTTAAATTGTAATACGTGATAATATTCATTTACGCGAGTTGTTAGAGTAGGACGTCCTCTTTTTTCTCAAAAGCTAGTCGAACACGAGAAGTTAACGAGTTCTACGAGGTTTTCAAGCTTGTATAAAAGCACATAAACTTAATAAGATCGAAACAAGCAAAAACAAATTTAAAGGTTCTAAAGGTAGCTAATTGAGGTGAAATACTCGTAGAGAAATGGAATTAAAGATTTTTGCGAGCAGTGGCAATTAGTTGACGGCTAAAATTGACCTAAGATTCTATCGTATGAGACGATAGAACAGAAGTTGAAAGTGGAACATAATTCTGTAGATTCTACAAATTTGATGTCCAATTAAACTTTTTACGATCCGTCTAAGCTTCATGAGCACACGTCGTGCAATGTAAATACAATAGATTTATTCTTAGCTTTTTAAGTAGAGTTAGGTAGGTGAAAATGATAGCTTCTTGTTTAGCATGCAATGCGGTTAAAACAGAGTAAATTCAACATCATTACTTCTGTTAATTATGCATACATCAATGTTCTAGAACGTTGCAGCAAATGTATATAGTTAACTAACACTTTAAGAGCCACAAAGTAATGGGAAGTGTAGAATAGTCGAGGGGAATTCATTGAATTATGAATCTTGTGTCTTGTAATAAATGACTCTAAGCTGGGCCGTTTGAGCAAACTTCAGCTAATTTACCTACGTTACAGGATGATCCTTTAAGTTACTATCGGGAGTATACATAATGTTCTCGACAACTTATGGTAAGAGTTGAAAAAGTTGTGTGTTTCACAATAATTATAGTAAAAACACTGATGAGATAACGCAAATTTAACTGTACGAACAATGGTTCTAAGGAATTTGAAAAACTCGAATTTGGGCTGGGAGGCCAATTAGATTTGATTTGAAATACTCATAAGTCACTCTTCGCCTGCAGTCGTTGTTCCAATAATTATTACGGACGCAAAATTAGAATTGAATTTGAATCGTTTAAGCTCTGATAATGACATAACAATATGATTGAAGCCTTTATAAAAGAATCTTTGCGGATTGAAGGTGCATTATCATAATAATATCTTTTGAAAATATCGATGTATCTTTTAAACATAAAAATAGAAATAGAATACCTTTAAACTCGGTTGTGGGTTTCTGTCAATCATGGATGCACTCGAATGCAGCGCACGCTCACCTGCACAATAACAAATTTTCAAGATTTATCCACATGGTCAAGGCGATCTAAATCTTCCAGTACATTGTAAAACTTTGCAAAAAATGTCATCCTACTAGTGGGCAAGATTTACTTCAAAATGATGGACAGATGATCATTAACATTAATCAAATGAGAATATCAGCAAACATTAATAAAAAATCATCTGAAACCAAATGAACATTTTCACTTTGTTAACTAACATATTTCAGCAAGCAATTAATAACTTTTGTTCGATAATTTGTTTCCAAGGCATATGAAATATCAGGGACGGAAGCAATAAATTTGCGTTCTGTAAAGCATGGAATAGAGGCGAGGACACAAGTTACCGCTCATTGATACGAGACCATGACAAACGCAGCCATTTATCTGTGGCATTATCTGATCCTCGGCCAACGCGGATAAACAACTTCGATAAAAAAATGATCACCAGTTGATGTGTCCCGAGGGCTTTCATGAAGCACAGGATAGCGGTTGCAAACTTTTACTGGAATGATATCATTCCTGTTCATTTGTAGGCATTTGTAAACAAACTTCAGTCTCTCGAGTGATGAGTGAATTGTAGCAGGTGAATATAGCGAGTAATAGCGAGTGAATTAATTATTACTGAAACTCTGGCTGATCTGGAGATCAGCGGATATAGTTCATAAATTATTCAATTCAATGAGCTTTATGCACATCAAACGGAATTTTTAATATAAATAAAAAATTGTTTTCCAACACACCGTGGGTTTAGCTCATAATTAAAAAGTTATTGCGCAAAGCAATGTAATTATTGTTGATACACAAAATTCAACTGGACTTTTCAGTGCATAATTGAAAACAAATTATTTTATTATAGAAAACAGTGGGCTGAATACTTGCAAAATACATAAGCGGCCGCATTTGAGTCATGATTAAATATCACAAACATGTTTGTTGAGCGCTGAAGCAAATAGCGGATTACACTCTCAGTTGGAAACTGCAGTAGAGAATTTCCGAGTTAAATTAATACAGGGGGAAAATTTAATACCCAACGACAGCGTGTTCGTGACGCGCGCACGACCAATTATTTCAGTGCAATGCTGTGAGTGTTGCAGCAGCAGCTGCGTTGCAACGGAACAATGAACAACTTCAGCCAATTGTTGTGGGATAATTCGACAGTTCTGAAAATATGTATTCAACACAACTCGGGTTCTGAGAATGATATCATCCATGACAGGTTTTATACAATGCTGAAAATATTATAATTTGATTAAAAGCACTCTGAACAAACTCGAACGATAAAGCTCGACAAATTGTAGATTAAAAAAAAATGATTAGCACAAATGTGTAATAATAAAGCTAATCACGACAGTTTGCATGTAGGTATTTCGGATTAAGTGATAATGGTAGTCAATTATTTCTTATTAAAGTGTGAATGATACTCAATTATTCATAATTAAACCAAGGATTCTAATCAATTATTTATAATCAAATGTTGATGGCTAGTCAATTATTTCTGATTAAGTATGAATGACATGTACTCGATTATTCATGATTAAGTTATCCAGATATTTATTTCTGATTAAATAGAGCTGGCTGATAAATTTCATGGCCGAAGCCACGAAATGTCTCTCATATCTAGAGCCTCTCGTTACACGTGATTGCTTTCTAATACCAGGACTGAGGAGACTAGAATAGAAAGAGTTGATTCTTTTCTTTATTCTTTCTTTCTTTATTCACACAGGAGCATACAAAAAAATTTCATAACAAGAAAATGACAAAAATTTGGAGAAAAAAAATACAAAATGCTTCCATGCGAATGCCCATATAAGCTAAAAAGCTTCACAGGCGACATTAGCGATATTATACAATCGAAAAACAATAACATATAATGACGATGGGATAAGACAAAAGGGAACTGAAGGTGACTAAGTTGAAAACATCCTGATAAAAACTAACCTTTAGTAAAATTGAAATAAGAATAATTAGCATGGCGACTAAAAATGATATTCAACAAAGGCAATAACAACCCTACCTAAAAAAATTAAATACAACTAAGACGAAAAGTCGAAACAATGTTGTCTTACACCATATTATTTTTCAAAAATATTATTGAGAAAAGGCAATTACCAAGAATCTTACGAAACTAATCAGAGTCAAATTAATAACGAGTAAGAATAAAATCGCGGAATTTAGTCTTCAAACTGAATTTAGAACAATTGATTTTAAAATCATCAGGTAATTCATTAAAATATTTCACACAATTAAAAACTGTACCGTTTCTTTCAATTTCCAAACGAACCGGTGGCAAGTTAAAACGTTGATCAATGTCGCCCTTAAGTTTTGAATTCGTGGACATGAGGCTTTCTAGTTTACTCAGCATTCTGACATTAAGGGAGTATATTGCATCCATTACTGTAATCACCTTGTCTAGATTCAGAGTATTAGCCGCAGCCCCATTTTTACTCAGGCTCAGGAAGCTAAATTTTGGAGAACCATGAGAAGCGCACACGTGTTGCATGGAATTTTTTTTGGGCGTTGGAAACTCCACACTTTGAGCTGCAATGAAAAGCTACGGTAGGAGAGCGGCACAAGGAAATTCGTTGCCTCCCAATTATCAAGCCTTTCTTGAACGTTTGAAAATAACTCTTAAAGATATATTTTAAGTGTATTTGATCATTCGATTAATCTTCGACAAATTTATAATTTTTCGAAGAAGTCCGAAACTTTTAACTGAGAATAACTTTTCATAATCAAATAAAGAAAACCGCAAGATACTTGGAAAAATAAAATTCAGCTGGTATTCAAAATGTTTATTTCTCTATATATTGAAGGTGATAGTACAGATGTCACAGAATATATAGAGCAGCTCAAAAGAAATGATTGTAAACGCCCACGTCGAGCTGCTCATTTACTTACAATGAGACTTATATTAACACTTGAGTGGGGATCACGATAACTACGTATTTCGAATAATGTAAACCAGAATGCATCCTCATGTTTAATTAATTAAAACAAATACGTGTTTCTAAACGTTAAACCGAAATAAATGTGAGAGTTCTTTTGTATGAGCTTCAGGATACTCACACATTTGATGACTCCTGTTTTATGAATACAATTGTGTTCACTGGATGTCAACGTTTGCTGAAATGACGTCATGGAAATTATGAATTAGACAGAAAGAATACAGCAGCAGGAGTTATCGCACTTACCTCATTCAGCTGTCCGTGTTAGTGTATAACAGAGCGGCGCCCCAGAAAGATTTTAAAGAAATTTTAAAATTCTAACTCACCTCCAGCGTGCCCGACATAGATTCTATGAATATTTTTAAATATAAATTATGTATGAGTAACAACTATGGTTATTATCAGCTAGAAAGTTTCATGAGTTAGTTTTATCTAGCAATATTGCTTGAATTGTCATATTGAGTTTGGTTATTATAAATATATTAATAATTGTGGCGAAAACTGAGATGAAAGTGCAAAACGTAATCAGTACATTTTTATTTACTTTTTATTGCATGGCTCAGAGTTTCAATCGTCAAAGAATTTCTCTTGTGTCATTCTTACGGTTAATGTTGATAAGGTTAATTTTTTCGGGAAATTATAAGATAAATATCTAAACAGCTTTACCAAAAATATAGGAATACTCGTCGATTGTACAGCAAATATATGCACTGCTTTATCTCCAAGGGAAACTCAAATCATTTCTGAGTGGGGGGAAGTTTTATTTTCGGGTCCCTGGATCTCCATTTGCGTTCGTGTCAATATATTTTACCTTAGAAAAACTTCACGCCGGTAAATTGTGAAGTTTTCTCTTTCGTGGAGACAGGAAATGAACAAGAATTGTACATTCGTTTGTGTAGATACCATGAATATCTCAGCGCCCTACTCTGTCCAACACATTAAAGTTCTGAACTTAGAAATCATGAAAAAACGACTGGTCTTTTTCGTTTTTTTAATTCAATTTTTGCTTTGTAATAAAAGTTAGACGAAATTAAATTGACAACACTTAGTGGCATTGCATCTCGGAACGGAGCCACCATTTTGAACATTGATCCAGCACTTTATGCAATGAGTTTAAAAATAAATAAGTAATTCATATTCCCAACAGCTCCTATGTTCGCCGCAACAGAAGCGTGCGATCATCAAGTCATCTTTTCAACCACTGTTCTAGTCGATATTTTGTGCAGAGTGCAACAATATCAAATTTACATTTACACTGGAAGCCTTCCGCTGAATAATTTGCAATTGCAAATATGAAGTTATTTTATTTCCAGTGCATTATCGTTCCCGTCTGTGCAAATAGTCCAATTCCGTTTGAGTTTTAAAAATAAATTAATTACTTGCCTCGTTGCAGCAACAACTACAAAGTCAGAACAAACTCAAGGAAGTGTGGGCTACTAAGAGGAATCTTTCTCGACTATCAGAGGCAGCGCGAGGCTTTGATGTCGGTCTTATAAGCGCCCAAAATCGCTGCCTGAGCCGCAGTTATACAGAACTGACGCGCCCAACACCAGGCAGGCCTTCAAAATGAAATTCTCCTGTATTATATATTTATCGAGGACAACTAATTTGAATTATATAATTATCGAGGACCATTAATTCGAAATAGAATACATTATTAGTATGGAGAATACCCTACTTCCGGTATAAAGAAAATTCGATGCTAGAAAAATAGCATAAAATTTCAAACAATATTCTGCACAAAGAACCATGTCTACAATTATTGTTAGTAAAGAAAAGCATGCAAACGCTTAAAAACATTGAAAATCAGTAGCTAACGCAGAGAAAATCAGCCCATGATTCGCATACACTTTCCAGCTGCGAAGCAAAGTTAGTCACACGATAAATGATACTTGAAATCTGGTGGATGGAATGTTCCTTTTTTGTAATACGTTAGATTTAAAAGCAACGCAAGGCATCGCCTTGTTTACCAGCATGTCAATATTACCAGATAATTAAATCTCCCGATTGATTACTTGTTACAGTAGATTAATTTATTCTCACATAAAAAGATACAAGACAAGTTCAGTGTAGGGTCGGTATTGCCTTGCCAACGGATTTGCTTGATCTGTAGAGGTTATTCTTCAGGCCGTGTTTATAAATTTAATGTAATAAGACATCGTCCACGCAGTTATACCTCCAAGTCCAATGGCACGTGGAATGGAAAGCGTGAACTCATCAGATTTGGAAATTATTCAAAAATGATGAGTAATTCTCAGAAATAATTACTGCATCATCGAA
Organism: Hyalella azteca; assembly: GCF_000764305.2. Taxonomy (NCBI): domain Eukaryota; kingdom Metazoa; phylum Arthropoda; class Malacostraca; order Amphipoda; family Hyalellidae; genus Hyalella; species Hyalella azteca. The sequence goes on along the minus strand of NW_025934720.1, from coordinate 998,715 downwards.
TATTATAATGTTGATTAGGATCATCCTAGGCAGGACGACGGACGGCTAGCCAGCTCCCCACGTAATTGCAATTCCTCGCTGGTACTTCAAAGGGAAATTCTTGCGAGGAAGGAACTTAGAAATTCTAAGGTTGCATTTTTCGGGGGCACCCCTGATATTGGGTACGTGTTGCCATCTTATGGGTTACCAGAGTTACTTACAGCACCCACGTCTCTATATTTTACTACGGCAGACGAATATTGATCATGCTTATAATTAAGTCATTAAATTTTGAATTTCGTGCTGGAATCAGGATCTAATATTCCTCATGAGAAGACGTGGTCAATAATGTATTTTATCAAGGTTATTAATTAATTATTGAGGATATTTAACCTGTATTCCTGACATGTAGGAATCAACAGTTTTGAAAATTTGTCTTGCATCGTCGGTTTTAAAAAAATCCTCACATTTGAGAAAAAAGATACATTTTTACATTAATCTGAAACGGTCAATATGTTCATTTCCCTCGTTTTGCATAATTATCCGGAATATATTCGGATCGAAAAAAAACCATTAGACACGATTTCCAAAGGTACAAGTAAAAACCGGATAATGAGCAGACATAAAATCATTTGTAATTTTCGTTTATGAAACCATAATTAACCCTATTGTGGGAAATGAAAATGGATAGAATTTTCTCGGAATTATTTTGCAAAAACAGTTCCTTTATGTTCTGTATCATGTTCTTCCACAATAGGTTTTATTTATTGGTCGATAAATAATATTAAATAGTAGTCTATATCGGATGACTCATTGAAGACAAATAGTCCGTATTTACTCGGAGCACTGAATGGCTGCTTTAATGAGATTTTTGCACGTTTTTTATAATCGGGTAGGCTCTAATAAGATGGGATTGTAGTTAAGAGACCACAATAATAAGCCTTAATTGAAGAGCAGCATGGTATGTGACCAACGCATCATCAGGGCTTAGGAATTAAGGCTTCGTAAAATCAAAACACAAATTATATTGGTGCCCTGCGAGATGGTCTCAATATTACCAAATATATACCAAGGTAAAGTTATTGGTTTCGGGGCAGTTGAGGTGTGCGTTGGCGTTCCTAAATTTACATTACACCTATTTTTAGTTGGCTCATCGAAAATTTTCGTTCATTTTGCATGTAGAATTCCACTTCGTAACTCTAAAAGAGATGACCTATTATAATAAGACCACTTCGGTGAAGATATATTCAGAATCAATATCAAACTAAAAGCGCAGAATAGAAATTGTTTTGAGAGAACTTTAAAATTTCCCACTGGTTTTATTTGTCAATATTATGTCATAAGTAACATTTGGAATAAGTGTCAAACGACAGATAATTTTTATTAATAAATTTTTTCATATTTAATTTTTCCTCTTAATTTTTTTAGTTAAGAGTTGGTTTTCACTTAATGAAATTACGTCGGTTTCTAATTAAAAATTGCAGGAAGAAATAAATCTGAGTGAAAAAATGTTCGCAGCTCTATTTCTAAACATTCGCGCAGGATTTGACTAATCACAATTAGTCCCTCTACATCAAATAAACTGTGATAGAAATGAAGAAAAGAAAATGAAAAAGAAGTAGAATTATTGGGAGAGGAAATTTTTTGACAGAATTTTTCATCTGACGGGTCCATAAAGTCGAAGTTGTTTTCGGAGACGAATCTGTTTTCAGCGCTGATAGCCGTCACTCCCTTAGAGTCTGCCTCATCGCCGGAAGCAGTCCGACGGGCTGTATTATTTCTTATGGCATTCCTTCACAAAGGTAGTTCCTCGCAACTGAATTGAGTTCCGTTCGTAAATGAGATGACTGTATCATTCTAGAATCTTTAATTCTATTCCAGATGTTTATTCCAGATTTGAGAACGTACACTCAAATGAATGAATGGGTCATATTTTCATACGCATCACAAACTTTTTTATCCACACAAGTAGAGAGCGGACGTAGCACTGATACGCCCTTTTCCCAGGGCCAACTGAGTCAGGATGACCCACACAAAAGCAAATAGTGTTTCGCTGTTAGGAGAAATTAAAACTTATTCATTTTTACAACACATCTCTTTAGCTTAACTTCTTGTTGGTCTGTCTGTCTGTCTGTCTGCTACAAACTTTATAATCGAAATTTAACACACTTCTACTTATCCTATCAATCTGAAATTTTGCACACTTGTGTAAAAATGGAGACAATGCATGAATCAAATGACAAAATAAATGATTAAAAAAAATTGTTTTTATTCAATATTAAAAATTTAATAAATAATTTTGTAAGCTACAAATCTTATAACTGATATTTGACACACTTTTACCTGTCCAATTGATCTGAAATTTTGAACACTTGTGTGAAGTCGGAGGCAATGCATGAATCAATTAACAGAATGAATAATGTTGAAAAAATAATTTTATATACTAAAAAATAGAAAACCTAATTTTTATACTATTCGAAAATAAAATAAGAAATTCTTTGTACATCTGTAACATTGGAGACACTGGATTCTTTAGAAGTGCTGTCTTTAAAAAGTAATTTTTAAACGTATATTATTCCAAGTGGGTTCACTAACAATTATCACAAAGAAAAACTGTTCACATTAGAATTCGACTCGGCAATTTTAGACGTACAAATTGTTCAATAGTTTATTCTTTGTAGATACGAAAAATTTATTGATTAGCTCATATTTGTCGCCATAATTTTATTAGAAGCTCGTGTATCTAAACGATACGTGTAGAGCTCTACGACAAATGGCAACTGCCGAAAAAATATGCCATATGCGAAAAAATTGTTTTTATATATCTCTCAAGAGGTGACTCCGAGAGAGTTGTGAACCTCAGATACTTAGTAATTATCTAAACGCAGTAGAAACTAATGGCCCATTAGCTTATTGGCTCTGAACAATATCTTGCCACGTATCGGCCGCCTGAATCCGAAAAAATATATTTAATTAATTATTTCCTGGAAATTTGTGATTTATGGATTTTACTCCATTAGATGCAGCTAAAGCCAAATTGGAACACACACGAATGATGAGTTTTTATAAACTTTGTCATCAGCCAGGATCCATTCACTAGTAAATTCAGATAGTAAATTAAGATTTTTACGGTAAATGATTGTTCTTTAAAAGCAATAAACGAATTACTATCAAAAATAAGATCGAGCCTGGTTCAATATAAGAATAATTGGCTAAAGTATTTGTGAGCATGGACATTTAGCGGTAAATTCTACCACCTTATTTGGCAAATTCTCTTACTTTGGTATGATAAAGCGGCAAAAATTTCAGCAGGCTATTCTTTTTTCTTTTCATATTCAGCCCTGCCTAAAACGCGAGAATTTCGGGACAAATATACATACGGCCTTATTTGATTCTTCGGAAGGCAGTCATAAAGTGAAACGAGATCATTTCATCGCTTAAATTTAACGACAGTTTTACTGCCAATAAAAGCCACGAGAAAATTTTAATGACGTGAATAACACTCGTAAAGATTTGCAAGCGTTTGATATTCATTCGGGACTTTAATCAAATCAGATGAGCAGTTAAATTGATGGAGCAAGAAGAAAATAATAAATGTACTTCAATTTGAAGTGAGTCTATCATTAATCCATCGTTGAAAACTAAGGATTATTCCTTCAAAAGACCGAAAGTTATAAGATGATAAATGAATTTTGAAATTCGCCTTAAAAATCGCTGCATATTAAGCAACATGATCGAATCTTATTTATAAAATTATTATCTTGTACTGATATTATAAAAAATTATGCAAATTCAAAATGGTCACGACAAAAGAATTTCTTTAGGTAACGGTCGTTTTTGCATTGAGAAAAAACGACCTAGTCTAAGTTCTCGTGACAAGCTGCGCGTAGAAGTTGTAGCGCTTGTTTCAGCTTCACAAAACGCCACACACTTTCAATTGATGCAAAACTTTGAATCGATACCAAACTTAACCTGAAATACGCGACTAAGTTGAAATGAGACTATGGGGTTGCGAGAAACAGCAGTGTCATAGCGACGAAAAATATATCGGTAATAAAATTGTGTTACGAGTATTGTGGCAAACGGAGGAAGAGTTTTCTGGATTTATGAATTTTGAGCTCTTTTTAGAGTAATAAGGGAAATTATTTAAAAATAATAACTAAACGTACGACTCAAAAAGTATACGAAGTAAATTCAGGAAATTTGACGAAATCAAGTTTAACAAAGTTTGGGTGGACGTGAGTGTAATATTAATGAGTGGACATGAGTGGAACATTAATGAGTGGATACGAGTGGACATAAGTGGACATGAGTGTAACAACGTTGGCAGCCGTTTTGTGCATCATACATAATTTATCCATGAAGGCATGGGTAAAGGTTGCATGTTCTCAAGCAACGCGCGAACACATTAAACACATCAATGCTTGTCCATTTTCCAATTCCAAGCACAGAACGCTGGGCGTATTTAGTAAATAAATGATTTGTAACGAAGATAGAAACTAAAGAATATTTCAAATACGAGAAGAAAATGCTTCCATTCTCTGATTAAGATGACCATCAAAAACAATCGTTGTCGAAGCGGTAAATAATTACCTGTCAATTAAATTCCAACAGTTCGTTATTATTATCCTTCATATGGAATATGCAATCAGTCATCTCAATTGACGTGTGATCTCACATGGAACGTTTGAATCGAAATACGTCTTTTGATATAATTCATATTAGAAGTTATATTGACAATAATTAATTAGCATAAATGAATTGAAGCAAAGCAATTTAGCGCCTCTATTCCAGTTTATTAATAAAATAAAAATTAAATTATTCGGGAGAAAACATAAATTGGCTGTTATTAAAGAAATATATGCTTATTGATACTGAAATTTGTGGTTTCCCTATCATCTTCAAACAGAAATTTGCTGTGAGTAAAATATCAGGAATTTTGTAATAATATAATAATAAGGAATAAAATCATACATATGTTCATTTGGCGCGAGCTGCAATAAGTTAAAATTCATGGAATTTATTATCAAATGACCCAAATTAAAATATGCCAAACAATTTTTACTGAACAGCTGTCATTTCCAGTCATAAAACTGAATTCTAAGCTCAAAATTTTCTCTAAACTTCTATTGAAAATAATAAATAGGATAGATTACGGAATTATTGCAGCAACAGATAAAGCGGCACGAGTTCTCGTGAGATTCAGAAAGTCAAATATTGCTCGCTCAGCGGATGGGTATTCGAGTCAAGTTCAAATTAGAGAGGAATTTTATTGCGGGTTTTGTGATTACGAAAACTCTGAGAAGGGGAGGGTAAATCTGGTGCAGCGGTGCAGGGCTAGATTGCCAATCCGGGAGCTAAGCTAATGAACTGGATAATTAGGGCTTTAAAATCTCCCTGCAACACAGATGGCAATTGCTGCTAAGTTTCTGTATCGTTTAAAAAACGTGTAGTTAAGCACAAAGGGAATTTTTTATTTCTTAAAGCGTATGGAATTTTCATCGAGTATTTCAGCATCGAGAACAATATCACTTTAACGCGTGTTCGTTCACTTTTCAACCACTTTTTTGGGGAGTGAAAGTTCATATCACACAAAAAATTAATTGGAACACTAATGACATTATCTGACGTCTCCTTTTTCGTTGTTTATAGCGAACGTTAAGGTAAATATATTGTAATGAAATAATTTTATTAACTTTAGCATTTTTATTCATCTTCGCCTAAAAAAATTCTTTGCATAAAACTTGAATAACTTATAAAATTCCCTAGTAACGAATTTCAAATTCTAAAAGGAATAAAGTGTACTCAAAAAATTAAGAGAGAGAGAGTTGTTGAGAAGAATTAAGAGAGAGAATTGTCAATAGAGTCTTTAAGGGATAATTTCTGTTTCAATAGACCAATAATTAATTAGATTCTCGTCAAGTAAGTTGTACAAAGGGATAAAAATGTCAAATAAAATGAATTAAATGGATCAAGTTAAATTACTATTTTAAATAATAAGAATGCCTCATTATGAAAAATACGGCCATTCACATATTATAATATACATCCTTTTCACTTCATACCCAATCAGACAATCTCAAACCATTTAGCAAATAATGAAGCGCTAACGAATTCATTCTCCCACATCAATCAGTTGGCGAGAAATGCTGAGAAAGTGGTGAGCTAGAATAAACTTTTATAGATTGTATATATATTATTATGGAGCTCCTGCAGAATTCATTTTGTTACGTTAGAAGATGACTTAATCTCCGATAACTTCTAAAATAGCTCATTATTTTTAAAGGGAAATACAGTGTCGACTCCAAATAGATTCTAAAGAAGGAAGCGATATTTTACTCCAGGAATATTGATAATATCGAATTCAATTTGAATGAGATTAGTTCATTATTTCAATTAGTTATATATTGGCAAGGGAGTAGGTTTTAGAGAAAATAATTACTCTTATTTACTGAACCACTGATCGATTGAATGAAACAACATAATATTTATTTGCTTATGGTCGTGGAAAAAACCTGCGCGTTCACTGCAGTTATGCATGCAACGATTTAGAGTAAGATCGAACTATCTTGAGTACAATCTAACGAAACGTGATCATTGATATTACTATAAAAATCATAAATCATATAAATCATAAATCATTGATATTACTAGAATCATTGACAGGTAAGTTTGGCAAGTCAAATACCACAGTAACAAAAGTCTTTGTGAGTAAACCCTGTTAACCATCGAACATCTTCAGTCTGAAGGCGCAATCGAACAAAGACTCCGGCCTGAAGAAGTTCAGGAAGAAGTCCACGAAGGCGGTCCCAGTAATGTTCAGCGCAGCAAGTGTCAGGTGATGGATGGATATGTAATAGACAACTCCTGATTTAAGTTCGGTACTTGATAGCAAGAAAGTCGCTTGACGGGAAACTCAAGAACGGTTCGCTAAAATGTTGAACGCGCGAAAGGAAGAATCTAAATATCATTTCCTCCTAAATGTGCAGGATGAACCTAAACATCATTTCTTGATACGTGCATGGATAAACTCAGTCAAGAGAGAAGGGACATCGGTAAAAATGTCTTGGCAAGGTATGGGAACAGATTTATGTAAGATTCAAGCATATCCCTATATTGTTAAAACTTCTTAAAAATACAAAATCTGACGAATTTAAATATCTAATTTTTAATTGTACCATCCAAAATCAAATGTTCTGCAATGATCTGAATATAACCAGCAAACGAAAATTTAAGGCTGTATCATTTCCCGGTAAATCTTTTCTCCTGACAAAAAATTCAGTGCTTCCTGTACTCGCACCAATAAAAGTAATTAACAATTCTTAAAGAAACGAACCTAACCGAACAGTTCAATCAAATACCAAGTCTGATTGCAATCACTCAGTAAAATGAATGGACCATAGTGTCACTGATACGCCCTTTTGCCAGCTTAAATTTGGCCAGCATGACCTACACTAGCGCAAATGTTGGCATCGTTTTGCCCTAAATAGGGCACCATTATGCTAAAGGGCATCCCACTCACTTACTTGAGTGTACGAGACAATATGGATCACGTCTCACCTTCATAGAACATCAAGAACACGCAGTTGCCAACAGATTAGCTTTCCTCCCAAGGAGAGAACTGGAAAACCTCGCGCCCTTGACCTCACAAGGAAAGATTAAGTAGTTATTTTAGGATTGTTTTACGCGCTACAGGTGCATTAAATCTCGTTGAATAATTGCAGCTGTTAAATCAAAGAAAGGAATATTGCTGTCGCTAGTGGAGGCCAGTAGGTGCCGAGAACAGGTAAGTCTTTATAATCCAGAGTTATTTAGAAGCTGCAAAGTGCGGCGTAATTCATCCTACACCAACACATAATTCGCGTAAGTTCGAGCCATGAACTTGATAAGAACTTCTAGTTTGGTAAGTTTTCTTCACTGGTTACTGTAATCCCGAGCTTGGACTTGAATCAAACTTATGAATTGTTCGTTCTTATGAAAATATGGAGCGAAAATCTCCAGTGTCTGGGAGCAGCTGAGACCTCCATGAGCGGCTTGTGGCAGCCGAGAGGATTTAATAAATCTTGCTGATTAAAATAAAAAACGACTGAGCCTCGGGGTAAAATATTCAGCAAGATCATATGTACACCAATACAAATATTTTTAGGGTTTTGAGGAATATTTAACACAATAAAAGAGTGTTACAATAGACAGTTGCCGAGATACGAATATTTGAAAAACGTTCGCTGAAGAAATAATTTTATGGTTGTTATTAACTGAAGGAAAATCATAGTAAAATAAAATTTTTCGCTAAATACAATTAAGTGCGAGCCAAAAGTTTGAAGTACGGTATCGTTCATCATTTTCGAAATTAATTTAATATAAGTATCTAATATTGTATTATTATATTATATTACATTATCTTATATAATATTATGTTATTATATATTGTATTATTTTAATTGGATTATATTAGAATCAGGCCCCCTTGCGCGCTGTAGAAAATAATAATTCAAAAAGTTTTAAGCTTACGAATCTGAAAGCAACAGAAGTAGTACTTATTATACCAAAAATTCCCGTACAAGATAGTGTGAGATTCGATATTTCAGAAAAATACTATGCATCTCCGATTAGATCTTAACCCAGCGGACACAATATCGTCGAGCGATGGATGTGCAACTAGATTTCGATGTGCGGAGCTTGATCGAAGAAGATGAATCGTACATGATTTAAGTGGAGTGCCTCAGGAGTATAGCAAGCCAATTCCCAAGCTCGTCCTTCAATTACTGAACGCAAACGATGGGATTCGTCATTGCCTCCAAACAAGAGCTTGGAACTTACAAAGGCGCTTTAGGAATTCCATTTACGGCGCCTAATGCAAGCACCGGATGCGCCATGCATGCAGTGCAGCTACTGGTCGCCATACTCACTGTTAATAGATGGAGGCGATCAAGGAGGCGTGCGGCCAAACATTGTTTATGAAGAAAAACGGGAATTGTGCTGAAAACGTGAAAAAAGCGCCTAGGCCATCACGAGTACAAGTCATCTTATCTAATTGAGAAATGATAATATTTTATGCGTATCAGTTCACACAAAGTAGTTCTTAATAAAATTGAACCGAGTTCAATAAACTAGAATATTACTTGCTCACGTTTGTATTCTTTCAGTCCAAATGAAATAAAAATATATCTAGGACTTGTTTGTGCTGTGAAATATAAGTTAATCTTAGAATAAATAATGTATTACTTTATTCTCTTTGATCGGTGGGATACCAGATTTAACGGGGAAGCGTAGGATTGAAGGTAAGAACACGTAAAAATACATATGCATGAATATCTAACTAATTGAACTGAAAAATTAAAAATTTAATTTATGAGGTCGAATGCAAAAAAAACGATGAACAATTTGAACCCTGCATGTTATTAATGAACGGACTTAATTGAACTTTAGGAACGTTTAAAAACATGCGAGAGTTAATTACTTCATTAATTAAATAATGAATGCATCTCGTACAGTATTTCCGCACAAAATAATTTCTACAAGGTCAGAGTTAGTGCATATGTTTGCTGTTCTGAATATCAACAGAGCCAGATAAGCTGTGCAAGCTGAGCCGAGATTCCAGAATCCGATTTGCATGAGTTAATACAAGGAGACTTGAATAAATGAGAAGAAAAAATAAAAGCCTTTTAACACAGGAAGCAAGTTTTCATGAACTCGAAGGAAGTTTTCCATCCCGTGCCAGATGAAATATATTTTCCAACAAAATAAGTTTTCTTCAGTTAGTATATTAACTCTTTTGATGTACCGGCACAAGTCCAATTTCTGAATACAGAGCTACTGAAAAAATTGATTTTTGAGCAAATGTCTGACGAAATCAGGGAGAGTTTTGAACGAGTAGGATATATGAAGCAAAAATCTCTGAACGAAATCGTAACATCAGGAAATTCAAAAATAGAACCGCGACAACACACTTACTAATTTTTCTAATGAAGATAGTATAATATAACTATAAATTATTCTCCTCTCCTAATTAAAAAAAAATCCGTTCGCGAAATCGACTGAAAATAATCTAGTTAGAAGGAAAATTGTAGTTCGAAACACTTTTGAAAGTTGTTAGGCAACTTATTTACCTTGTGATACAAACAAAAAATGAACACAGTTGACACATACATGCTAAAAATGTACACAAAAATCCTATTACAATCGGTGAATGTTTCCATCGTATTTTGATGCACGAAAACAGCTACACACCATAACAACGGCATAATAAAGTTCGTAGAGATAAACAGACGTCGTCTTCTACTACAGGTTTTGCTAAAGACCATAGAGCAAATCTTATTATAAATTTACTTTATTAATTTACCCACATCAAAACGTAATAAAAATTTTCTCATTAGTCCCAAAAAGTGCGGTGAGCGCTTTTTATTGTTTCCTGCAATTAAAATAAACGAAACCTGCAATTCTTGGGATACAAAATGAAGCGACCGCCGGACATGCACAGCAATTCTAGCCGAAGAGATCGTTTACTTCGAGCACGATGGCGATGAGGAAAGCAATCCCGACAAAAGGCTATTTCGAGTAGATGGCCTGAGAATCTAATTTGAAATTCAACAAACGAAAAACTGATCAATATTTAGCTCATAGAAGAAATTTAACACGAATATGTTCTGATGGACAGAATAGTTGCAAATTTTTGTAATTTAAGGATTTTTGATCCAGGCTAAAGTAGAAATATAACTTGCAGGACGAGGGGGAAATATTATATTAACAATCGATGCTTTAGAGAAGCGATGAGATAGCCTCATGAATCAAGGCAGTCTCATAATTATGTGAATGAAAACAATTAATCACAAAATAGTTTGTGTTCAACGACGAACTGGTGATATCGACATTATTATAAAATTAGAACAAAGTTTTGCGTCTAAAATATTTCAATTTGTGTAGATATCTCTTGACTACACAATTTAATATTTCGACTACTTTTCAGCATGGACGCTTGTTTCAAATTACATTTTCAAAACTGAATTATTGAGAATTGTGTCCGTGATCTTTTTTATTGGTAAAAATTATGGTATTCCTGCCTCTCAAGAATTTGGTTTGCAAAGAAACAAATGAAGCCAAGTTTCATGCATATAAGCCCAGTGAGTCGCTTAACTACAGTCAAAGCAGCAGAGCAGCCTGAGGGAGGATGCAATGTGAGATCGTGTGTCTTGGAAAGCGACTGTCCAACTTGTCGCAAACTTGCAACTTGCGCGAACTTTGCAAGCGTCTCAAAATTACTCGAAAACTCTAATTTAACGGAATCTACTGCATGAACTTGATGGTTAGCGCTGCACTCATACTCGAGTTTCAAAGGCAGAGGAAAACTTGAGAAGCAATCTGAAGTACTTTGAATTTGCCTCCGCACACGTGAATAAAAATATTCGATAGCAGAGGTTTCGAATTGATAGGCGATATTGGAAGTACAAAAACAACACAAAAAGACTTTCGACTTTCAATAACATTCGCGAATATTTTAATTAAGCACTGGATTGCAATTGTGAAACTCAGATACATTGATTAGGATTGTTCTGATTAATGATTTGATGATTTGCTGAAAAATTCACAAACGGCACATATATGAAAAACACAATTACTCTGATGAAAGCAGATGGAGTAAAGTTCTCCTAAATAATATGTCAGAACTGTTTTCGGAAATTTTTTCAATCATTTCATCATGATAATAGCTGAGACAGCCACGATGGTACCAAAAACATTATCCAAATGGTCATATGATTGCCATTATGATAGCAGGCGCGCTGACCTAAAAGATGTCGTGGCAGAATACGAGGTTATCGATCGGTCTGCTTCCTCGCTTAATCACGCAGCCAGATGTGTTACGTAAGAATGGCTAACAAAGGAGGTGTGCATCAAAAAGATGGTGAAACATGTTGCTTCTTTTTAATACCTACCTGGAACCTGAAGGACATATATTGAACATGAGACTAAACCAAATCATGTATAAGAGATCCGTGCAACATATTGCCCACAACCAATACGAATATGTATAACAATGAGAGACTGCACAAGTAACATATTGCATATGACAGTGTGCTCAGGCATTGCAGCACCACGGCTCATTTTGCACAGAACAATGTGCTCGTGCATGACAACATCATGTAACATATTGCGCATGATAGCATCACGACACATACTGCACATGGTAAAGCGACTGCCCTTCCTGCACACGACAGTTCACTCGCATGACATTTTGCACATGATAGCGCCCAAATGACGACACTAAAAAGACCCGATCATGTTGCCGCTATCGAGATGCAGTGTGGCGCAAACGTGCGTTAAATCGAAGTGTAGTCGACCGTGAGTTTGTGTCGGATCAAACGTCGCGCTAATTGAAAAATACTGCATATTTGTGCGCATGATGGCGGAATGATAAATTCAGGACCATGACAAATTTTTCCACAACGCTATTCTGAACGCATAATGGAATGTAAAATGTATACGCAAGCATGCAAAAAGTTATAAAAAAATTGAACAAATTTTTTCATAACATTTCAAAGCGAATTTTCGTATAGTGATAGCATAAACTTGGAAATACATCAATTAGAAGAGCCTAAAATTTTAACCTCGTTCTAGGCAATTAGTTGTTTTAGATCATTTAGGTAGGAAGCACTCGTCATTAATAACATACAGAACGACAAAGCATACGAACAAAACCTTATGGAGCCTAAAGATATTTCCCCCTGCGTGAACTTTTTCGCGCAGGTGATCGCTTCTCATCGTGGTCCCGACTCATGCAATCTGAACTATACGGTTCTCTCGTTTACGATTTCTTCGTATACGATCCTCTCATATGCGGTCCATTTGTATACTATCCTCTCATATACGGTCCCGTCATATACCAATCATCCCCGTCATATAGCCTCACAAGCGGTTCCTTAATATACAATTCTCTCATTCACGATCATCTGGTATACAGTTCCCTAAAATACGGTCCCTTCATGTAAGATACCCTCACAAGCGGCTCCTTCGCATTTGGTTACTTCATATACGTACTTTAAACACATGCACACGTAATACTTCATATACTTCCTGCAGCACATTGACGAGCTTCGTGTGAATATTGTAAGCCTTTCCCATGCAAAGAATTGAACGCATCTTTGCCTGAACTCAGCCAGAGGTCTCGCTCGGTGTAGCTTACCAAGGAAGCGTGGCAACGTAAATCTAAACACGCTCATTGAGGCGACGTACAAGTGAAAACATACGTTCTCAATCAAATATAAGTGAATACATAATTGAAAAACTTTTATGGTGACCCCGAGGTAAAGTTACCCGTTTGAATTTCAGAATTAAATGGATGAAAATAAATATAACATAACTAATTTGATGCGTGATAAAAAAAATAGAATATTATTTCACATATATTCTATATCAATAACTTTCAACGGCCACCTGCCACATCCAACGCTCACGATATTCGGCATGCAAGAGGCACAATAATTTTATTGGTGATTCAAGAGGCCTGAAGTCAATGTGAGAGGAACAGTAAGCATCCGTGCAGAGGAGTGTCAAGAGCAACAAATAAAATCATGCTTAAACGGTATTGAATGAACCATTAATCTTGCAATCTCGAACCATTAGTAAATAATGGTAATAATCACGAACCCGTGCTCCGTATACATCTATTGAGATAACGACTGAAATAGAGAATTAATCATTTATGCAAGGTATTTCTCTGAATGAATTAAAATATAAAAAATACAGGCATTTTCTTGATCTTGTACCTTTTAAAAGTTACCATGTCGCAGAAAATAGCAGTGTATGAGGCACATCTGTAATGATGAAGTACGGTACGTGAGAGGTAGGATGGCGGTCTACAATATGCTGGCGTGGCGCGAGTAATGTACAGGAGTGGCGCTGGTAATAAAAAGAAGTGGTGCTATTGGTAAACAAGAAAGATGCGTGTAATGTGATGGCATGGCGCGAGTAATGTAAAAGAATGGGGCAAGTAGTATAAATGAGTGTCGTAAGATATATAAGGTATTGTGGTTTTGTGATATGCAAAATGGTCAGCAATATAGATGTGGTCAATTTACTTGACATACTCTTAGCTTCATTCATACTAGATTTTCAAACTGACGATGGGGCTGGACTCGGAAACGTTTTAATATAGATATGGTCAACTTACTTGGCATTCTCTTCGCTTTTAAATTCCATGTTAACTTGCGTTTAAAGCAGACTAAGGATATAAGTACTTATATAGGGCCAGTATTTTGCATATCAAGTCAAAGAACATGGTCGCCTTCTACAAATCAAATCCTGGAACCTGGTAATCCTTTGCCTATCAAGTCCAAGAATCTAGAAGTCAGTCCTCCGCCCGACAAGTGCAAGGACAATTTGCTAGAGTGCGGCACTAAGACCCGTATAAATACTCACAGGTTTTGAGCGCACTCAACGCAAACTTGCTGCTTTTAAGCCCTGGCTGCCGCTCATGACACTTCCCACCGCAATAGCAATGCCACAATTTTTGATGCAAATCTCAAATCGGAAATATTTGCACAGGAATTTTCTGAGGCTGAAATAAAAGAGTAAACATGAGCTGGCCAAGAAATTCTTCAAAAAGAACTCTAAAATGAGAAATACATTTCCGGAAGAGCGGGGTAAGTACAAACGTGGTGCGTGGAGGCATAACGAGAAGTAAATCTTCGTTGGAAACTGCATTTGAGATCGTTAAAAACTCACCACATAGAGGCGATAATTTGAGCACACGAGAAGAAATATTTAGATAGTTCATAATGATTAGACTAGAAATTCTATCGGTGATAACGTAGAAAACAACTATTGGCCAAGTTTTTTGAACTGGGATTCACCGTTCGTAGGCAAGAAGCAGAAATAAATCATAAACGCCGCAATTATCAATCAATTTTGATCATTATTAATGAATAAGAATATTGAATAAAATAGTACAAATCAGAATGATTCTGAAAACCTTTAGGTAGAAAAATGTGTAAATTTCCGGTACCACATAAGAAACACGTCTAACAAAAGTGATATGCTACAGTCATCAGGTTAAAGAAACTTCTGGAGTTTTTTCAATTTATTTTAAAGTAATAATTGAATTAACGCGCTCATTAAGATCACATTGTCAGGTATGAGGAAACTGGAAGATATTGAATGCTGAAGAGTAGCAAATGAGTAATAATATATTAAAAATGCTATGTTCATGAGAGGAGTGAATATATTATTATCTAAAAGGGAAACACACTAACCAAGAAAAATTCACATTCGTTGTCAAAAAAAGAAGCAACGCAATACCGCGCAAAAAAACTGATATTCTCATGAGAGACTGTAATCGTAAGAAAATTTTCCAATACACTCAAGAAAATATATCATAACCTTCATACAATTCAACTAAACTACGTCAAAAAATAAAAACACGTATCGGAACAACACACGAGTTTTTCAGAATAATCAATAATATTACGGAATAAGACAAAAATTACTTGAGTCTACATCGGACTGTAGACTTTCAAGTCATTATGAGAGTGGAGATTGCGATAGCCCCATCTTGTGGCCGCTGAGGATCACCCAAGCCAATGCCAGCGAGTCTCGGCCAAATCGCCTGCTTTCTGAGATACGGACTTCGCCTGTCTCACACGCAGCAATTTACAGGCGCACGCTTCAGGTTCTCCGAGAGTAAATTTCCTGTTCTTAGTAACATTTTCGAGGGTAGAAACAGCAATTCATGTCATTGCTTGTCCAGGGAAAGCACCGGAGGCAACGAATCTCTGAAGATACGCATCGTTTGTGGACAGAGAATTACACGGAAACTTTCCAGATAAAACTAACGTTCTAGTGAAATGTAATGAGGAAGACGCCCATGGAAAAGTCTAGGAATTATGTCTGATATGCTTTCCAGCAAGCTATGAAATAAAGAGTAACTTGAGAGTATGATATATGGACATGGATCGATGCATATATACCTACTGTATAACGCACTGCAAAATAGGGACATAAGATATACGTTTATAAATAATAATAATAATAGAAATAAAGTCATGCTAATTTAATGGAGATGAACCTATTTAGACACTGTTGAATGATTTTAGTAGCTTAAGTGAGTATGAGACTGTCGCAAACTGCGCGAACGGATGTTACGATTAAGATTGTTTCGACTCGCTGATTTCTTTGTACCAGCTCTTATGTTGTAATGGTGAAGGTTCCTTCCGAGCGATAAAGCAAGAGGAAGATTGGTTTCAAGCAAGGCTATTGTTGACATCAGTGCATCGAAGTTAATTAAAGGGATTAAGGAAACGCACAGAATGGATTTTTGTCGAAATCACAGTAAAAATAAATTACATATTATTGGAATTTCCCCATGTTGCGACAGAGACAGTTTCAAAATGAAGAAGCATTTAAGTAATATCACGTTCCAAAGAAGTAATAGTAATATCACGTATCAATATTCAAGTTCTAGAAGCTAATGAACTGTGCTCACGGATGACGGACCCGGACTCTTCAGCTTAATTATGTCCCGTCATCGGTTCGCAGCACATGGAAACCTATGCATGAAAATATGTCATCTGACTGGACCACTGCATATTTGTGGAAAAGCTCCCTTGTCTTACATCATCCATTCGTTTATTGTAGCATTTACATAGGTTTAAAAACAATCGTAGATGCTAGGATAAAAAAGTTGTCACGGCTTGAAAATTTATGCTGATAATTTAATTATTAAGGGATAAAAATAATATATAATGTTAGTAATTCAAGCCAATGTTTGAACAACGACGCATGTTTATTGTAAAATACAACAGACCTCCATAGGCGCCAAAAAGGTACTCGAACTCAACAATAAATGCAATTTATATAGCCGTGCTGTCGTTTGAGCCGCAATTAATGTGATTAGCCTCAAGTGCGACACAGATTGTAATATCCTTCGGTAATTAATTACAGGCAAATGTATTCGCGCTTTTAGCAGCGTCGAAAGCAACAAGCAATCGCTTTCAAGCTGAAAATTCTTATTGTATACATGACCTTTTAGTATTCTAACCGTGATTAATTTCTATCATAGCTATGGTTAGGACTGAAATGTAAAAATAATTGTAATTTCAATAGATGGTATAGACCATAACGTAAAGAAATATACACGACAAAATTTAAAAGAATTCGCGTTTCATTTTGACCCGTAAATTTCTTTGTTGAATGGGGCAATTCTAAATTAGAATTGAGAAGCACATGGGTAATATTGACCTAATCCGATACCATACATATCGATGGTGTACATTTTACGTATTATTTTTCGTCACAGCCACCGTGAATCTGATTTGAAATTTCTTATCAAGACTCGAATGGTTATCAGAAATGTTCACTTTCTGTCTATCCAGTGGCTGCCTTCCATGCACAAACTGGAAGTGAATCTCGAGCTTCAAAATATAACAAAACACGGGCTTCGTTACTTTTAGCCGGTGGGGGACAATACTGCCACAGTTTCAGGAAGCGCTGCTGCCTGAACAGAGTATTTTTGAGAAACTTACATGAATTTATTACGAGTTTCATCAACAAGAAAGGTTCAGTTTCTCGAGGCTCATGGATAGCTCGCGGCCTACCCAACGCATCCGTGAAATCCTATGACTATAGTAAGTGGAGGTTGTCGTATCAGACCTCAGCGACGTCAGAAGTAATGCCCTTTGATAAATTCCCAAAATTGCCACTAACTTCATAATTATAATCAGGGAGCCTACAAATTTCGTTATAAAAATGAATTATTATTATTTTTATAGTATAAATGAGCACATTTTCACATTAATTTACATGGTTTGTAAATACAAGGGCTAATTGAAAATCTTGTCTGACGATGAAGCAACTTGGTGGAGGAATGCCGTGTAACCGTAAAGCTAGAGCAGCAGCTGGAGGGATAAATAATGCACGGCGGAGCCTTACTATTTTTCGTCTCGTACCATTTGCAAGGCTTTGCAGACTTGAAAAGTTCATTAGAGAGAAGTTCATCACACATTACATGGAAAAATACTAAAATTTAAATTAAATAACAGTAGGCAGCAAATTCTAAGAAATGTACTAGAATAATGTGGAAAACTTTTCCTGCAGCAAAGAAAGTCTTAATGTCGGGAGCTGGTGCCTGCTAAAGGAAATATAATTCTAGAATAATTTAATTATTGTTGCTTAAATTTTTTTCTTCTCTTCGACACAGTTGCTGTCAATTCCGTAGTTAGTTTTGAATAATCCGTCTGTTGTTTGGTGGTGATGAGGAGCAAGAAAATAGGCAAAAGTGATTATAATTGATGACGATTCTGTCGCAGATATGTGGGCAGGAAACTAATGCATTAATTATAATAATATTTGAAGCTTCTCCAACAATAAGAAATTGGACAGTAGTGAGAAGTTACTCGTACGTAAAATAAAAGCTAGGCGAGTTGACAGGCTGCCGAGCTGTCCCTAGTTTGTCGCTGGGATTCACTCCCAGGACCTCAAAAGACTAAGAAAATACAAGAAAAAGTGACCATACTTCTACTCTATGATCTATACATATTTCGGAGATCTGGTTATTATTTTCCATTCTGATTAAAATTTCATTATTTAATTAAAATATTTAAAAAGTAATTTAAAATCCAATCGAAGGTAATATTTTAGAGTTCCTATCAATTACATTATTGTAGTCATTCTATTATCGTATTATCGATGATTGTCGAAAGCAATTCTATTAACTTCTTGAGGTTGCTTTCGTTAGCCTTCTGTTTACCTGTACTTTTCTTAGTTACGTTTTCCCAGCCGATGACAGGTTGGATGACGTCGCTTCGTCAAGAACCAATCTACTTGTGGCTGATTAACGAATCTGCCTTAATTACAGCTTCAACTTCTCATATCCTTCATGTTGTAATGGCGTGTTTTAGTGTTACGATCCACAACCTATGACCTAAGGGTGGTTGATTTACGAGTCAGGATGACTCAGAAATCGCAAGTGGTTCATAAAGTTAACGTATTTTTTATATAAGCATATGAATAACTCGTTTATTCTAACCCACTGAATAATTTGAAAGTAGTTTTAATTATGCAACTTAAGAGTTTTAAACTTACGCGATATTTTAAGTATAAGTTTAAACTCACTCCCTAAACCTTTAAATAATTTGAATGTATTTCTCTGACGTTCAGATAGCATATCTATTTCTGTAGATATGCTGTATTTCTGACATTCTGTATCTGTATTTCTCTGACGTTCAGATGGGCCTATCCATGGAAGCCTCAAGTGAAGGCTATAATTTTGGAGCTGGTAACCAAATTTAAAATATTTTTTTTGGGCGGACTTGAAAATACATAAAATATATTCGAGACATGGATGCTTCACCAACACTTACAGCTTTCCACAATACAAATCACACTTAGATCACAAGGTTAGATAGAAGAAGTGAATTCCTTTGTTAAAATGCATGGCAGATTGGCAGGTTTTTGGGCAGTGGCGGCTTTTCACGCAGTAACTTTTGAGCCTTGACTGCTTCCATCGAACGTTGAACTTTGTTGAGGCTCGAATGAAGTTCAGCGAAAACTCAATCCAAGGCTTTGAAGGCGGGAGCACAAATCTTGAGGGCGAGGTGGCGCAAACAGGATCTGATGCTTCGAATCGTTTTTTTTTTTTTTGTTTCAGAAATAAACTGAAAGGATGAAGGTAAAGATTTATACAATAGCGTAAGACAACATAACAACAAAAAAGAACCAACTCGAATGCTGATAAATGTCCATTGCTCTTAAATGCAAAACATCAGACGATATACTTTAGCGCGATAAAATGTCAAAACTCAACACTTCTTGTTGTCCGGAACTGCAATGCTCCATTTTATTTGTACTTAATTATACATCAAAAGAAGAACATGACCGTTTGACAAAATAAAATTTAATTACACAGAAGTGTAATTTAATGCCAGAACAACAACAAGCACAACACCAATTCACGAACTTTTGATGCCTGAGCGATGAAATTCTAAACCTGAACAAATTATTGCGCCAATTTACGAGTCGAGATATGTATTGTTGATGTTTGTTTACAAGATGTAGTATTATATTGTAGATGTATTACAAGATGTACGTAGTATTATATATTGTAGGTGTATGCAATTTGTATTATAGATATATTGCAAGATGTATTTTTGTTGTCGGGTCGTTCGTTCCGGTTGTTTAGGGTAAACGTAGCACAGATCACAGTTCAAAAGAATCTATTAGAGTTAGGCAATTACACGTTACACGCAAAAGCATCTCGTGGCAAGAGCAGCGTAACACGCTTCAGAGCTCCGCCCGAGTGTTACTCTCTCTAATGTAACTCTCTCTAAAAACAAGCTCTCAAATCAACCCGCCGCTGACAGAAGACGCCTCGTCAGTTAGCGGTTACTTAGCTAACTAAACAATGACAAAGCAAACTTTTATTAAATACAAATTTAACACTGTTTTGTAGGCTGCAATTCTTATTGAACAATCTTTTCTTCAGCCGAAATTATTCAAACAATACGTTACGTGTGGAATTAGCAAGCGTCACAACTGCGTACCGTAAAAAATTATATCACATGATGATGTTGTCGGAAGTTTTTCCGGGAAAAGTTTCCCAGAAAGAGTTTCTTCGATCACGCCGGACATTGCTCTCAATTTATGACGGCGGTTGTGGCTTTAGTTTTAATGGTGAAGCGAAAATAAAATGTAAAAATTCTTATATGAATCACATTTAAAATTCGATATTAGTTACGGATGGTTACATATGGTGGGCATAACATGTTAAAAGGAGAAATTGCGAATAGGAGGGCCCAGGATCGTTGTTTCAAAAGTTTGAAGCTGGTGAAATCGACATATCAGAGCGTGGATGCAGGCCTACGGAGCATGGATGCAGGCCTACGGAGCGTGGATGCAGGCCTACGGAGCGTGGATGCAGGCCTACGGAGCGTGGATGCAGGCCTACGGAGC